>NW_027189250.1:185183-386952 GCF_040958095.1 Procambarus clarkii
AGCTTGTTCAAGTGGGGATGAAACCGAAGCTTGTTCAAGTGGGGACGAAACGTTGACTTTCGACGAGTTACATTCGATAATCAATTACTTATGCCGTATTGGTTACGATTGTAGTGATTGTAGTGATGGAGAAGATGAAGTTTGCTTGAGTGGAGATGAAACTGATGAAATGTTGACTTTCGACGAGTTACATTGGATATTCAATTACTTATGCCGTAGTAGTTACGATACAGATTGTAGTGATGGAGAAGATGAAGTTTGATTGAGTGGGGAAGAAACTGATGAAACGTTGACTTTCGAGGAGTTACACTGGATACTGTCACAGGGGGTGGGCTGGGGCTCTGCTACCAGTTGGCTGCTAAGGGGCTCAGAAGGCAGAATACTCAGCCCCTCCGACTCTTGGGACTCACCGGAGTCTCCTGGTCCCACAGGAGAGGACCAGTAATACCCACCACCGCAGGTCTTTGCCCCCACCACTAGGGGAGCCACTGATTCACCCTGGAAGACCTTCAGTCAACCACGGGGAAACTGCCATTAGCAATTCCGGCCTAGACCCATGGAGAAGTGAAGGAAGACCCAGGCTTACCTTTTAACAATAACTTCCCCTGAGTCTTAGAATTTAGCAATATTTTGACGTTTATCATCTCCTTTTCCTTTATGTGATTTAAACAAAATATCATCGAATTAGGCAATATTTTGCCGTTTTTCCACGTTTTTGTGAATTTTCAGTCTATGGGTATTAATTCATTATATATACGATAAAAATGATGCAAACACATAATTGATTAGATAATAACCTTAAATACTTCATTTTCAATCATCTATTTGTTTCTCGTTAAAAAACTGAGTAAGATATTGAAAAGGGGAGAAGTTCTGTTTTTATTGCATATTCATATTGTATATATTATTATTGCATATATTATTGCATGTTTTTATTGCATTCCTGACGTTTCAGCCGGAATAGAGCGGTTTTCGTTTACATCTTCCATCGGTAATATAAACGGAAAATCAGGAACATTTTAGTTAATTCTAATGAAAACACATTGATTTTTATCATTTGTATTGGAAACAACATTGTCATATGTCTTTTCTTGGATCTAAATAATACGAAACCTCGCTCTATGATTTGAAGTTAAAATCCTCAAATATGGTTAATATCACTCTCTTGAGCCTCTGCATCACTCTCTTGAGCCTCTGCATCACTCTCTTGAGCCTCTGCATCACTCTCTTGAGCCTCTGCATCACTCTCTTGAGCCTCTGCATAGCTCTCTTGAGCCTCTGCATCACTCTCTTCAGCGTCTGCATCAATCTCTGAAGCCTCTGCATCCCTTTCTTGATCCTCTGCATCATTTTCGTAAGCCTCTGCATCACTCGCTTGAGCCTCTGAATAACTCTCTTGAGCCTTTGCATCACTCTCTTGAGCCTCTGCATCCCTCTCTTGAGCCTCTGCAACACTCTCTTCAGCCTCTGTATCACTCTCTTGAGCCTCTGCACCCCTTTCGTATGACTCTGAATCACTCTCTTAAGCCTCTGCATCACTCTCGTAAGCCTCTGCATCCCTCTCTTGAGCCTCTGCATCCCACTCTTGAGCCTCAGCATAACTCTCTTGAGTATCTAAATCCCTCTCTTGAGCCTCTGAATCCCTCTTATGAGCGTCTGCATCCCTCTCGGGAGCATCTGCATCGCTCTCTTGAGCCTCTGCATCCGATTCATAAGCCTTTGCATCACTCACTTAGGCCTCTGCACCCCTCTCTTGAGCCTCTGCATCACTCTCTTAAGCCTCTGCATCACTCTCTTCAGCCTCTGCATCCGTCTCTTGAGCTTCTGCATCATTCTCCTAAGCCTCTGTAACACTCTCTTGAGCCTCTGCATTACTCACTTTAGCCTCTGCATCGCTCTCGTGGGCCTCTGCATCACTCTCTTGAGCCTCTGCATCACTCTCTTGAGCCTCTGCATCACTCAATTAAGCCTCTGCTTCCTTCTCTTGATCCTCTGCATCACTCTCTTGAGCCTCTGCATCACTCTCTTGATCCTCTACATCACTCTCTCAATCCTCTGCATCACTCTATTGAGCCTCTGAATCACTCTCTTGAGCCTCTGCATCACTCTCCTAAGCCTCTGCATCCCTCTCTTCATCCTCTGCATCACTCTCTTGAGCTTCTGCATCATTCTCTTGAGCCTCTACATCCCTCTCTTAAGCCGCTATATCATGCTCTTGAACCTCTGCATCACTCTCATGAGCCTCTGCATCACTCTCTTGAGCCTCTGCATCACTCTCTTGAGCCTCTGCATCACTCTCTTGAGCCTCTGCATCACTCTCTTGAGCCTCTGCATCACTCTCTTGAGCCTCTGCATCACTCTCTTAAGCCTCTGCTTCCTTCTCTTGATCCTCTGCATCACTCTCTTGAGCCTCTGCATCACTCTCTTGATCCTCTACATCACTCTCTCGAGCCTCTTCATCACTCTATTGAGCCTCTGAATCACTCTCTTGAGCCTCTGCATCCCTCTCCTGAGCCTCTGCATCACTCTCTTCAACCTCTGCATCCCTCTCTTGAGCTTCTGCATCGTTCTCCTAAGCCTCTGTAACACTCTCTTGAGCCTCTGCATTACTCACTTTAGCCTCTGCATCGCTCTCGTGGGCCTCTGCATCACTCTCTTGAGCCTCTGCATCACTCTCTTGAGCCTCTGCATCACTCTCGTGAGCCTCTGCATCACTCTCTTGAGCCTCTGCATCACTCTCTTGAGCCTTTGCATCACTATCTTAAGCCTCTGCATCACTCTCTTTAGCCTCTGCATCTCTCTCCTGAGCCTCTGCATCACTCTCTTAAGCCTGTGCAACTCTTTCTTCAGCGTCTGCATCACTCTCTTACGCCCCTGCATCCCACTCTTGATCCTCTACATCACTCGCATGAGCCTCTGCATAACTCTCTTGAGCCTCTGCATCCCTCTCTTGAGCCTCTGCAACACTCTCTTCAGCCTCTGCATCACTCTCTTCAGCCTCTGCTCCTCTCTCATAGGCCTCTGCATCACTCTCTTCAGCCTCTGCATCCCTCTCGTAAGCCTCTGCATCACTCTCTTGATCCTCTGCATAACTCTCTTGAGTCTCTGCATCACTCTTGAGCCTCTGCATTGCTCTCTTGATCCTCTGCATCACTTTCGTAAGCCTCTGAATCCCTCTCGTAAGCCTCTGCATCACTCACTTTAGCCTCTGCATCACTTTCGTAAGCCTCTGAATCACTCTCTTGAGCCCCTGCATCCCTCTCTTGAGCCACTGCATCACTCCCTTGAGCCTCTGCATCACCCTCTTAAGGCTCTTTATCCCTCTTTTAAGCCGCTGCAACACTTTCTTAAGCCTCTGCATCCCTCTCTTGAGCCTCTGCATCCCTCTCTTCAACTCCTGCATCCCTCTCTTGAGCCTCTGCATCCCTCTCCTGAGCCTTTGCATCACTCCCCTAAGCCTCTGCATCCCTCTAATGATCCTCTGCATCACTCTCATAAACCTCTGCATCACTCTCTTGAGCCTCTGCATAACTCTCTTAAGTGTCTGCATTACTCTCTTCAGCCTCTGCATCCCTCACTTGAGCCTCTGCAACACTATGCTCAGCCTCTGCATCACTCTCTAAAGCCTCTGAATCCCTCTCTTGAGCCTCTGCATCACTCTCTCAAGCCTCTGCATCACTCTCATGAGCCTCTACATCATTCTCTTGAGCCTCTGCATCGCTCCCATGAGCCTCTGCATCACTCTCTTAAGCCTCTGCATCGCTCTCTTCAGCCTCTGCCGCACTCTCTTGACCCTCTGCATCACTCTCTTGAGCCTCTGCATCCCTCTCTTGAGCCTCTGCATCATTTTCTTGAGCCTCTGCATCTCTCTCTTGAGCCTCTGCATCACCCTCTTAAGCCTCTGCATCCCTTTTTTGAGCCTCTGCATCACTTTCTTAAGCCTCTGCATCCCTTTTTTGAGCGTCTGCATCACTCTCGTGAACTCGTGAATCCCTCTCATGAGCCTTTGCATCCCTCTCCTGAGCCTTTGCATCACTCTCTTAAGCCTCTGCATTCCTCTCTTGAGATTCTGCGTCACTCTTAAGAGCATCTGCATCCCTCTCTTGTGCCTCTGCATCCCTCACTTGAGCCTTTGCATCCCTCTCTTGAGCCCCTGCATCCCTCTCTTGATCCTCTGCATCCCTCTCTTGAGCCTCTGCATCCCTCTCTTAAGCCTCTGCATCACTCTCTTATGCCTCTGCATCACTCTCGTAAGCCTTGGAATCACTCTCTTGAGCCTCTGCATCCCTCTCATGAGCCTTTGCCTCACTCTCTTAAGCCTATGCATCCCTCTCTTGAGCTTCTGCATCGTTCTCCTAAGCCTCTGTAACACTCTCTTGAGCCTCTGCATTACTCACTTTAGCCCCTGCATCGCTCTCGTGGGCCTCTGCATCACTCTCTTGAGCCTCTGCATCACTCTCTTGAGCCTCTGCATCACTCTCGTGAGCCTCTGCATCACTCTCTTGAGCCTCTGCATCACTCTCTTGAGCCTTTGCATCACTCTCTTAAGCCTCTGCATCACTCTCTTTAGCCTCTGCTTCTCTCTCCTGAGCCTCTGCATCACTCTCTTAAGCCTGTGCAACTCTTTCTTCAGCGTCTGCATCACTCTCTTACGCCCCTGCATCCCTCTCTTGATCCTCTACATCACTCGCATGAGCCTCTGCATAACTCTCTTGAGCCTCTGCATCCCTCTCTTGAGCCTCTGCAACACTCTCTTCAGCCTCTGCATCACTCTCTTCAGCCTCTGCTCCTCTCTCATAGGCCTCTGCATCACTCTCTTCAGCCTCTGCATCCCTCTCGTAAGCCTCTGCATCACTCTCTTGATCCTCTGCATAACTCTCTTGAGTCTCTGCATCACTCTTGAGCCTCTGCATCCCTCTCTTGATCCTCTGCATCACTCACTTTAGCCTCTGCATCACTTTCGTAAGCCTCTGAATCCCTCTCGTAAGCCTCTGCATCACTCACTTTAGCCTCTGCATCACTTTCGTAAGCCTCTGAATCACTCTCTTGAGCCCCTGCATCCCTCTCTTGAGCCACTGCATCACTCCCTTGAGCCTCTGCATCACCCTCTTAAGGCTCTTTATCCCTCTTTTAAGCCGCTGCAACACTTTCTTAAGCCTCTGCATCCCTCTCTTGAGCCTCTGCATCCCTCTCTTCAACTCCTGCATCCCTCTCTTGAGCCTCTGCATCCCTCTCCTGAGCCTTTGCATCACTCCCCTAAGCCTCTGCATCCCTCTAATGATCCTCTGCATCACTCTCATAAACCTCTGCATCACTCTCTTGAGCCTCTGCATAACTCTCTTAAGTGTCTGCATAACTCTCTTCAGCCTCTGCATCCCTCACTTGAGCCTCTGCAACACTATGCTCAGCCTCTGCATCACTCTCTAAAGCCTCTGAATCCCTCTCTTGAGCCTCTGCATCACTCTCTCAAGCCTCTGCATCACTCTCATGAGCCTCTACATCATTCTCTTGAGCCTCTGCATCCCTCTCTTAAGCCTCTACATCATTCTCTTGAGCCTCTGCATCGCTCTCATGAGCCTCTGCATCACTCTCTTAAGCCTCTGCATCGCTCTCTTCAGCCTCTGCATCACCTCTCTTCATCACCTCATCAGCCTCTCTTCAGCCTCTCTTCAGCACTCTCTTGACCCTCTGCATCACTCTCTTGAGCCTCTGCATCCCTCTCTTGAGCCTCTGCATCATTTTCTTGAGCCTCTGCATCTCTCTCTTGAGCCTCTGCATCACCCTCTTAAGCCTCTGCATCCCTTTTTTGAGCCTCTGCATCACTTTCTTAAGCCTCTGCATCCCTTTTTTGAGCGTCTGCATCACTCTCTTGAACTCGTGAATCCCTCTCATGAGCCTTTGCATCCCTCTCCTGAGCCTTTGCATCACTCTCTTAAGCCTCTGCATTCCTCTCTTGAGATTCTGCGTCACTCTTAAGAGCATCTGCATCCCTCTCTTGTGCCTCTGCATCCCTCACTTGAGCCTTTGCATCCCTCTCTTGAGCCCCTGCATCCCTCTCTTGATCCTCTGCATCCCTCTCTTGAGCCTCTGCATCCCTCTCTTAAGCCTCTGCATCACTCTCTTATGCCTCTGCATCACTCTCGTAAGCCTTGGAATCACTCTCTTGAGCCTCTGCATCCCTCTCATGAGCCTTTGCATCACTCTCTTAAGCCTATGCATCCCTCTCTTGTGCATCTGCATCCCTCACTTGACCCTCTGCATCCCTCTCTTGAGCTTCTGCATACCTCTCTTGAGCCTCTGCATCCCTCTCTTGAGCCTCTGCATCCCTCTCTCAAGCTTCTGCATCACTCTCTTAAGCTTCTGCATCACGCTCTTAAGCCTCTGAATCACTCTCTTGAGCCTCTGCATCACACTCTTGAGCCCCTGCATCCCTCTCTTGAGCCTCTGCATCACTCTTTTCAGCCTCTGCATCACCCTCTTAAGCCTCTGCATCACTCTCTTGGGCCTCTGCATCCCTCTCCTTAGCCTCTACCTCACTCTCTTAAGCCTCTGCATCTCTCTCGTAAGCCTCTGAATCGTTCTCTTAAGCCTCTGCATCACTCTCTTGAGCCTCTGCATCACTCTCTTGATCCTCTACATCACTCTCTCAATCCTCTGCATCACTCTATTGAGCCTCTGAATCACTCTCTTGAGCCTCTGCATCACTCTCCTAAGCCTCTGCATCCCTCTCTTCATCCTCTGCATCACTCTCTTGAGCTTCTGCATCATTCTCTTGAGCCTCTACATCCCTCTCTTAAGCCGCTATATCATGCTCTTGAACCTCTGCATCACTCTCATGAGCCTCTGCATCACTCTCTTGAGCCTCTGCATCACTCTCTTGAGCCTCTGCATCACTCTCTTGAGCCTCTGCATCACTCTCTTGAGCCTCTGCATCACTCTCTTGAGCCTCTGCATCACTCTCTTAAGCCTCTGCTTCCTTCTCTTGATCCTCTGCATCACTCTCTTGAGCCTCTGCATCACTCTCTTGATCCTCTACATCACTCTCTCGAGCCTCTTCATCACTCTATTGAGCCTCTGAATCACTCTCTTGAGCCTCTGCATCCCTCTCCTGAGCCTCTGCATCACTCTCTTCAACCTCTGCATCCCTCTCTTGAGCTTCTGCATCGTTCTCCTAAGCCTCTGTAACACTCTCTTGAGCCTCTGCATTACTCACTTTAGCCTCTGCATCGCTCTCGTGGGCCTCTGCATCACTCTCTTGAGCCTCTGCATCACTCTCTTGAGCCTCTGCATCACTCTCGTGAGCCTCTGCATCACTCTCTTGAGCCTCTGCATCACTCTCTTGAGCCTTTGCATCACTATCTTAAGCCTCTGCATCACTCTCTTTAGCCTCTGCATCTCTCTCCTGAGCCTCTGCATCACTCTCTTAAGCCTGTGCAACTCTTTCTTCAGCGTCTGCATCACTCTCTTACGCCCCTGCATCCCACTCTTGATCCTCTACATCACTCGCATGAGCCTCTGCATAACTCTCTTGAGCCTCTGCATCCCTCTCTTGAGCCTCTGCAACACTCTCTTCAGCCTCTGCATCACTCTCTTCAGCCTCTGCTCCTCTCTCATAGGCCTCTGCATCACTCTCTTCAGCCTCTGCATAACTCTCTTGAGTCTCTGCATCACTCTTGAGCCTCTGCATCCCTCTCTTGATCCTCTGCATCACTCACTTTAGCCTCTGCATCACTTTCGTAAGCCTCTGAATCCCTCTCGTAAGCCTCTGCATCACTCACTTTAGCCTCTGCATCACTTTCGTAAGCCTCTGAATCACTCTCTTGAGCCCCTGCATCCCTCTCTTGAGCCACTGCATCACTCCCTTGAGCCTCTGCATCACCCTCTTAAGGCTCTTTATCCCTCTTTTAAGCCGCTGCAACACTTTCTTAAGCCTCTGCATCCCTCTCTTGAGCCTCTGCATCCCTCTCTTCAACTCCTGCATCCCTCTCTTGAGCCTCTGCATCCCTCTCCTGAGCCTTTGCATCACTCCCCTAAGCCTCTGCATCCCTCTAATGATCCTCTGCATCACTCTCATAAACCTCTGCATCACTCTCTTGAGCCTCTGCATAACTCTCTTAAGTGTCTGCATAACTCTCTTCAGCCTCTGCATCCCTCACTTGAGCCTCTGCAACACTATGCTCAGCCTCTGCATCACTCTCTAAAGCCTCTGAATCCCTCTCTTGAGCCTCTGCATCACTCTCTCAAGCCTCTGCATCACTCTCATGAGCCTCTACATCATTCTCTTGAGCCTCTGCATCGCTCCCATGAGCCTCTGCATCACTCTCTTAAGCCTCTGCATCGCTCTCTTCAGCCTCTGCAGCACTCTCTTGACCCTCTGCATCACTCTCTTGAGCCTCTGCATCCCTCTCTTGAGCCTCTGCATCACCCTCTTAAGCCTCTGCATCCCTTTTTTGAGCCTCTGCATCACTTTCTTAAGCCTCTGCATCCCTTTTTTGAGCGTCTGCCTCACTCTCTTGAACTCGTGAATCCCTCTCATGAGCCTTTGCATCCCTCTCCTGAGCCTTTGCATCACTCTCTTAAGCCTCTGCATTCCTCTCTTGAGATTCTGCGTCACTCTTAAGAGCATCTGCATCCCTCTCTTGTGCCTCTGCATCCCTCACTTGAGCCTTTGCATCCCTCTCTTGAGCCCCTGCATCCCTCTCTTGATCCTCTGCATCCCTCTCTTGAGCCTCTGCATCCCTCTCTTAAGCCTCTGTATCACTCTCTTATGCCTCTGCATCACTCTCGTAAGCCTTGGAATCACTCTCTTGAGCCTCTGCATCCCTCTCATGAGCCTTTGCATCACTCTCTTAAGCCTATGCATCCCTCTCTTGAGCTTCTGCATCGTTCTCCTAAGCCTCTGTAACACTCTCTTGAGCCTCTGCATTACTCACTTTAGCCCCTGCATCGCTCTCGTGGGCCTCTGCATCACTCTCTTGAGCCTCTGCATCACTCTCTTGAGCCTCTGCATCACTCTCGTGAGCCTCTGCATCACTCTCTTGAGCCTCTGCATCACTCTCTTGAGCCTTTGCATCACTCTCTTAAGCCTCTGCATCACTCTCTTTAGCCTCTGCATCTCTCTCCTGAGCCTCTGCATCACTCTCTTAAGCCTGTGCAACTCTTTCTTCAGCGTCTGCATCACTCTCTTACGCCCCTGCATCCCTCTCTTGATCCTCTACATCACTCGCATGAGCCTCTGCATAACTCTCTTGAGCCTCTGCATCCCTCTCTTGAGCCTCTGCAACACTCTCTTCAGCCTCTGCATCACTCTCTTCAGCCTCTGCTCCTCTCTCATAGGCCTCTGCATCACTCTCTTCAGCCTCTGCATCCCTCTCGTAAGCCTCTGCATCACTCTCTTGATCCTCTGCATAACTCTCTTGAGTCTCTGCATCACTCTTGAGCCTCTGCATCCCTCTCGTAAGCCTCTGCATCACTCACTTTAGCCTCTGCATCACTTTCGTAAGCCTCTGAATCACTCTCTTGAGCCCCTGCATCCCTCTCTTGAGCCACTGCATCACTCCCTTGAGCCTCTGCATCACCCTCTTAAGGCTCTTTATCCCTCTTTTAAGCCGCTGCAACACTTTCTTAAGCCTCTGCATCCCTCTCTTGAGCCTCTGCATCCCTCTCTTCAACTCCTGCATCCCTCTCTTGAGCCTCTGCATCCCTCTCCTGAGCCTTTGCATCACTCCCCTAAGCCTCTGCATCCCTCTAATGATCCTCTGCATCACTCTCATAAACCTCTGCATCACTCTCTTGAGCCTCTGCATAACTCTCTTAAGTGTCTGCATAACTCTCTTCAGCCTCTGCATCCCTCACTTGAGCCTCTGCAACACTATGCTCAGCCTCTGCATCACTCTCTAAAGCCTCTGAATCCCTCTCTTGAGCCTCTGCATCACTCTCTCAAGCCTCTGCATCACTCTCATGAGCCTCTACATCATTCTCTTGAGCCTCTGCATCCCTCTCTTAAGCCTCTACATCATTCTCTTGAGCCTCTGCATCGCTCTCATGAGCCTCTGCATCACTCTCTTAAGCCTCTGCATCGCTCTCTTCAGCCTCTGCATCACCTCTCTTCATCACCTCATCAGCCTCTCTTCAGCCTCTCTTCAGCACTCTCTTGACCCTCTGCATCACTCTCTTGAGCCTCTGCATCCCTCTCTTGAGCCTCTGCATCATTTTCTTGAGCCTCTGCATCTCTCTCTTGAGCCTCTGCATCACCCTCTTAAGCCTCTGCATCCCTTTTTTGAGCCTCTGCATCACTTTCTTAAGCCTCTGCATCCCTTTTTTGAGCGTCTGCATCACTCTCTTGAACTCGTGAATCCCTCTCATGAGCCTTTGCATCCCTCTCCTGAGCCTTTGCATCACTCTCTTAAGCCTCTGCATCCCTCTCTTAAGCCTCTGCATCACTCTCTTATGCCTCTGCATCACTCTCGTAAGCCTTGGAATCACTCTCTTGAGCCTCTGCATCCCTCTCATGAGCCTTTGCATCACTCTCTTAAGCCTATGCATCCCTCTCTTGTGCATCTGCATCCCTCACTTGACCCTCTGCATCCCTCTCTTGAGCTTCTGCATACCTCTCTTGAGCCTCTGCATCCCTCTCTTGAGCCTCTGCATCCCTCTCTCAAGCTTCTGCATCACTCTCTTAAGCTTCTGCATCACGCTCTTAAGCCTCTGAATCACTCTCTTGAGCCTCTGCATCACACTCTTGAGCCCCTGCATCCCTCTCTTGAGCCTCTGCATCACTCTTTTCAGCCTCTGCATCACCCTCTTAAGCCTCTGCATCACTCTCTTGGGCCTCTGCATCCCTCTCCTTAGCCTCTACCTCACTCTCTTAAGCCTCTGCATCTCTCTCGTAAGCCTCTGAATCGTTCTCTTAAGCCTCTGCATCACTCTCTAGAGCCTCTGCATCACTCTCTTCAGCCTTTGCATAACTCTTTTAAGCCTCTGCTTCCCTCTCTTGATCCTCTGCATCACTCTCTTGAGCCTCTGCATCACTCTCTCTTTATCGTCTTCATCACTCTCTTGAGCCTCTGCATCCCTCTCTGCATCACTCTCTTCGGCCTCTGCATCACTCTCTTAAGCCTCTGCTTCCCTCTCTTGATCCTCTGCATCACTCTCTTGAACCTCTGCATCACTCTCATGATCCTTTGCTTTACTCTCTTGAGACTCTGCATCACTCTCTTGAGCCTCTACATCACTCTCTTGAGCCTCTGTATTACTCTGTTGAGCCTCTTCATCACTCTCTTATGCCTCTGCATCTCTCTCTTCAGCCTCTGCATCACTCTCATGAGCCTCTGCATCCCTCTCTGGAGCCTCAGCATCCCTCTCTTGAATCTCCGCAGCACTCTCTTGAGCCTCTGCATCATTCTCTTGAACCTCTGCATCCCTCTCTTCAGCTTCTGCATCACTCTCTTAAGCCTCTGATTCCCTCTCTTGATCCTCTGCATCACTCTCTTGAGCTTCTGCATCACTCTCTTGAGCCTCTGCATCCCTCTCTGGAGCTTCTGCATCCCTCTATTGAGCCTCTGCATCACTCTCTTGAGACTCTGCATCCCCCTTTTAAGCCTCTGCATCCCTTTTTTGAGCCTCTGCATCCCTTTCTTGAGCGTCTGCATCACTCTCTTGAACTTGTGAATCCCTCTCATGAGCCTTTGCATCCCTCTCCTGAGCCTTTGCATCACTCTCTTAAGCCTCTGCATTCCTCTCTTGAGATTCTGCGTCACTCTTAAGAGCATCTGCATCCCTCTCCTGTGCCTCTGCATCCCTCACTTGAGCCTTTGCGTCCCTCTCTTGAGCCCCTGCATCCCTCTCTTGAGCCTCTGCATCCCTCTCTTAAGCCTCTGCATCACTCTCGTAAGCCTCTGAATCACTCTCTTGAGCCTCTGAATCCTCTCTTGAACTCCTGCATCCCTCTCATGAGCCTCTGCATCCCTCTCTTGAGCCTTTGCATCACTCTCTTAAGCCTCTGCATCCCTCTGTTGAGCCTCTGCATCACTCTCAAGAGCTTCTGCATCCTTCTCTTGTGCATCTGCATCCCTCACTTGAGCCTCTGCATCCCTCTCTTGAGCTTCTGCATCCCTCTCTTGAGCCTCTGCTTTCCTCTCTTGAGCCTCTGCATCCCTCTCTTGAGCCTCTGCATCCCTCTCTCAAGCCTCTGCATCACTCTCATGATCCTTTGCTTCACTCTCTTGAGACTCTGCATCACTCTCTTGAGCCTCTACATCACTCTCTTGAGCCTCTGTATTACTCTGTTGAGCCTCTTCATCACTCTCTTATGCCTCTGCATCTCTCTCTTCAGCCTCTGCGTCACTCTCTTGAGCCTCTGCATCCCTCTCTGGAGCCTCAGCATCCCTCTCTTGAACCTCTGCAGCACTCTCTTCAGCTTCTGCATCACTCTCTTAAGCCTCTGATTCCCTCTCTTGATCCTCTGCATCACTCTCTTGAGCTTCTGCATCACTCTCTTGAGCATCTGCATCCCTCTCTGGAGCTTCTGCATCCCTCTCTTGAGCCTCTGCATCACTCTCTTGAGCCTCTGCATCACCCTTTTAAGCCTCTGCATCCTTTTTTTGAGCCTCTGCATCCCTTTCTTGAGCGTCTGCATCACTCTCTTGAACTCGTGAATCCCTCTCATGAGCCTTTGCATCCCTCTCCTGAGCCTTTGCATCACTCTTTTAAGACTCTGCATTCCTCTCCTGAGATTCTGCGTCACTCTTAAAAGCATCTGCATCCCTCTCTTGTGTTTCTGCATCCCTCACTTGAGCCTTTGCGTCCCTCTCTTGAGCCCCTGAATCCCTCTCTTGAGCCTCTGCATCCCTCTCTTGAGCCTCTGCATCCCTCTCTTAAGCCTCTGCATCACTCTCGTAAGCCTCTGAATCACTCTCTTGAGCCTCTGAATCCTCTCTTGAACTCCTGCATCCCTCTCATGAGCCTCTGCATCCCTCTGATGAGCCTCTGCATCCCTCTCTTGAGCCTTTGCATCACTCTCTTAAGCCTCTGCATCCCTCTGTTGAGCCTCTGCATCACTCTCAAGAGCTTCTGCATCCTTCTCTTGTGCATCTGCATCCCTCACTTGAGCCTCTGCATCCCTCTCTTGAGCTTCTGCATCCCTCTCTTGAGCCTCTGCATCCCTCTCTAGAGCCTCTGCATCACTCTTTTCAGCCTTTGCATAACTCTCTTAAGCCTCTGCTTCCCTCTCTTGATCCTCTGCATCACTCTCTTGAGCCTCTGCATCACTCTCTTTATCGTCTGCATCACTCTCTTGAGCCTCTGCATCCCTCTCTGCATCACTCTCTTCGGCCTCTGCATCACTCTCTTAAGCCTATGCTTTCCTCTCTTGATCCTCTGCATCACTCTCTTGAACCTCTGCATCACTCTCATGATCCTCTGCTTCACTCTCTTGAGCCTCTGCATCACTCTCTTGAGCCTCTACATCACTCTCTGGAGCCTCTGCATCCCTCTCTGGAGCCTCAGCATCCCTCTCCAGAACCTCTGCAGCATTCTCGTGAGCCTCTGCATCATTCTCTTGAACCTCTGCATCCCTCTCTTAAGCCTCTGCATCACTCTCTGGAGCCTCTGCAACCCTCTCTTAAGCCTCTGCATCACTCACCTAAGCCTATGCATCACTCTCTTCAGCCTCTGCATCCCTGTCTTGAGCCTCTGCATCATTCGCTTAAGCATCTGCATCACTCTCCTGAGCCTCTGCATCACTCTCTTGAGAATCTGCACCCCTCTCTTAAGCCTCTGCATCACTCTCTTAAGCCTCTGCATCACTCTCTTTTGCCTCTGCATCACTCTCTTGAGCCTCTGCATCACTCTCTTCAGCACTGCTCCTCTCTCATAGGCCTCTGCATCACTCTCTTCAGCCTCTGCATCCCTCTCGTAAGCCTCTGCATCGCTCTCTTGATCCTCTGCATAACTCTCTTGAGTCTCTGAATCCCTCTCCTGAGCCTCTGAATCCCTCTCGTAAGCCTCTGCATCACTCACTTTAGCCTCTGCATCACTTTCGTAAGCCTCTGAATCACTCTCTTGAGCCCCTGCATCCCTCTCTTGAGCCACTGCATCACTCTCTCGAGCCTCTGCATCACCCTCTTAAGGCTCTTTATCCCTCTTTTAAGCCGCTGCAACACTTTCTTAAGCCTCTGCATCCCTCTCTTGAGCCTCTGCATCCCTCTCTTCAACTCCTGCATCCCTCTCTTGAGCCTCTGCATCCCTCTCCTGAGCCATTGCATCACTCCCTTAAGCCTCTGCATCCCTCTCATGATCCTCTGCATCACTATCATAAACCTCTGCATCACTCTCTTGAGCCTCTGCATAACTCTCTTAAGTGTCTGCATAACTCTCTTCAGCCTATGCATCCCTCTCTTGAGCCTCTGCAACACTATGCTCAGCCTCTGCATCACTCTCTAAAGCCTCTGAATCCCTCTCCTGAGCCTCTGAATCCCTCTCTTGAGCCTCTGCATCACTCTCTCAATCCTCTGCATCACTCTCATGAGCCTCTACATCATTCTCTTGAGCCTCTGCATCCCTCTCTTAAACCTCTACATAATTCTCTTGAGCCTCTGCATCGCTCTCATGAGCCTCTGCATCACTCTCTTAAGCCTCTGCATCTCTCTCTTCAGCCTCTGCATCACTCTCTTGACCCTCTGCATCACTCTCTTGATCCTCTGCATCCCTCTCTTGAGCCTCTGCATCCCTTTCTTGAGCCTCTGCATCACTCTCTTGAGCCTCTGCATCACCCTTTTAAGCCTCTGCATCCCTTTTTTGAGCCTCTGCATCACTTTCTTAAGCCTCTGCATCCCTTTTTTGAGCGTCTGCATCACTCTCTTCAACTCGTGAATCCCTCTCATGAGCCTTTGCATCCCTCTCCTGAGCCTTTGCATCACTCTCTTAAGCCTCTGCATTCCTCTCTTGAGATTCTGCGTCACTCTTAAGAGCATCTGCATCCCTCTCTTGTGCCTCTGCATCCCTCACTTGAGCCTTTGCGTCCCCTCTCTTGAGCCCCTGAATCCCTCTCTTGAGCCTCTGCATCCCTCTCTTGAGCCTCTGCATCCCTCTCTCAAGCTTCTGCATCACTCTCTTAAGCTTCTGCATCACGCTCTTAAGCCTCTGAATCACTCTCTTGAGCCTCTGCATCACACTCTTGAGCCCCTGCATCCCTCTCTTGAGCCTCTGCATCACTCTTTTCAGCCTCTGCATCACCCTCTTAAGCCTCTGCATCACTCTCTTGGGCCTCTGCATCCCTCTCCTTAGCCTCTACCTCACTCTCTTAAGCCTCTGCATCTCTCTCGTAAGCCTCTGAATCGTTCTCTTAAGCCTCTGCATCACTCTCTTGAGCCTCTGCATCACTCTCTTCAGCCTTTGCATAACTCTTTTAAGCCTCTGCTTCTTTCTCTTGATCCTCTGCATCACTCTCTTGAGCCTCTGCATCACTCTCTCTTTATCGTCTGCATCACTCTCTTGAGCCTCTGCATCCCTCTCTGCATCACTCTCTTCGGCCTCTGCATCACTCTCTTAAGCCTCTACTTCCCTCTCTTGATCCTCTGCATCACTCTCTTGAACCTCTGCATCACTCTCATGATCCTTTGCTTTACTCTCTTGAGACTCTGCATCACTCTCTTGAGCCTCTACATCACTCTCTTGAGCCTCTGTATTACTCTGTTGAGCCTCTTCATCACTCTCTTATGCCTCTGCATCTCTCTCTTCAGCCTCTGCATCACTCTCATGAGCCTCTGCATCCCTCTCTGGAGCCTCAGCATCCCTCTCTTGAATCTCCGCAGCACTCTCTTGAGCCTCTGCATCATTCTCTTGAACCTCTGCATCCCTCTCTTCAGCTCCTGCATCACTCTCTTAAGCCTCTGATTCCCTCTCTTGATCCTCTGCATCACTCTCTTGAGCTTCTGCATCACTCTCTTGAGCCTCTGCATCCCTCTCTGGAGCTTCTGCATCCCTCTATTGAGCCTCTGCATCACTCTCTTGAGACTCTGCATCCCCCTTTTAAGCCTCTGCATCCCTTTTTTGAGCCTCTGCATCCCTTTCTTGAGCGTCTGCATCACTCTCTTGAACTTGTGAATCCCTCTCATGAGCCTTTGCATCCCTCTCCTGAGCCTTTGCATCACTCTTTTAAGCCTCTGCATTCCTCTCTTGAGATTCTGCGTCACTCTTAAGAGCATCTGCATCCCTCTCCTGTGCCTCTGCATCCCTCACTTGAGCCTTTGCGTCCCTCTCTTGAGCCCCTGCATCCCTCTCTTGAGCCTCTGCATCCCTCTCTTAAGCCTCTGCATCACTCTCGTAAGCCTCTGAATCACTCTCTTGAGCCTCTGAATCCTCTCTTGAACTCCTGCATCCCTCTCATGAGCCTCTGCATCCCTCTCTTGAGCCTTTGCATCACTCTCTTAAGCCTCTGCATCCCTCTGTTGAGCCTCTGCATCACTCTCAAGAGCTTCTGCATCCTTCTCTTGTGCATCTGCATCCCTCACTTGAGCCTCTGCATCCCTCTCTTGAGCTTCTGCATCCCTCTCTTGAGCCTCTGCTTTCCTCTCTTGAGCCTCTGCATCCCTCTCTTGAGCCTCTGCATCCCTCTCTCAAGCCTCTGCATCACTCTCATGATCCTTTGCTTCACTCTCTTGAGACTCTGCATCACTCTCTTGAGCCTCTACATCACTCTCTTGAGGTTCTGTATTACTCTGTTGAGCCTCTTCATCACTCTCTTATGCCTCTGCATCTCTCTCTTCAGCCTCTGCGTCACTCTCTTGAGCCTCTGCATCCCTCTCTGGAGCCTCAGCATCCCTCTCTTGAACCTCTGCAGCACTCTCTTCAGCTTCTGCATCACTCTCTTAAGCCTCTGATTCCCTCTCTTGATCCTCTGCATCACTCTCTTGAGCTTCTGCATCACTCTCTTGAGCATCTGCATCCCTCTCTGGAGCTTCTGCATCCCTCTCTTGAGCCTCTGCATCACTCTCTTGAGCCTCTGCATCACCCTTTTAAGCCTCTGCATCCCTTTTTTGAGCCTCTGCATCCCTTTCTTGAGCGTCTGCATCACTCTCTTGAACTCGTGAATCCCTCTCATGAGCCTTTGCATCCCTCTCCTGAGCCTTTGCATCACTCTTTTAAGACTCTGCATTCCTCTCCTGAGATTCTGCGTCACTCTTAAAAGCATCTGCATCCCTCTCTTGTGCCTCTGCATCCCTCACTTGAGCCTTTGCGTCCCTCTCTTGAGCCCCTGAATCCCTCTCTTGAGCCTCTGCATCCCTCTCTTGAGCTTCTGCATCCCTCTCTTAAGCCTCTGCATCACTCTCGTAAGCCTCTGAATCACTCTCTTGAGCCTCTGAATCCTCTCTTGAACTCCTGCATCCCTCTCATGAGCCTCTGCATCCCTCTGATGAGCCTCTGCATCCCTCTCTTGAGCCTTTGCATCACTCTCTTAAGCCTCTGCATCCCTCTGTTGAGCCTCTGCATCACTCTCAAGAGCTTCTGCATCCTTCTCTTGTGCATCTGCATCCCTCACTTGAGCCTCTGCATCCCTCTCTTGAGCTTCTGCATCCCTCTCTTGAGCCTCTGCATCCCTCTCTAGAGCCTCTGCATCACTCTTTTCAGCCTTTGCATAACTCTCTTAAGCCTCTGCTTCCCTCTCTTGATCTTCTGCATCACTCTCTTGAGCCTCTGCATCACTCTCTTTATCGTCTGCATCACTCTCTTGAGCCTCTGCATCCCTCTCTGCATCACTCTCTTCGGCCTCTGCATCACTCTCTTAAGCCTATGCTTTCCTCTCTTGATCCTCTGCATCACTCTCTTGAACCTCTGCATCACTCTCATGATCCTCTGCTTCACTCTCTTGAGCCTCTGCATCACTCTCTTGAGCCTCTACATCACTCTCTGGAGCCTCTGCATCCCTCTCTGGAGCCTCAGCATCCCTCTCCTGAACCTCTGCAGCATTCTCGTGAGCCTCTGCATCATTCTCTTGAACCTCTGCATCCCTCTCTTAAGCCTCTGCATCACTCTCTGGAGCCTCTGCAACCCTCTCTTAAGCCTCTGCATCACTCACCTAAGCCTATGCATCACTCTCTTCAGCCTCTGCATCCCTGTCTTGAGCCTCTGCATCATTCGCTTAAGCATCTGCATCACTCTCCTGAGCCTCTGCATCACTCTCTTGAGAATCTGCACCCCTCTCTTAAGCCTCTGCATCACTCTCTTAAGCCTCTGCATCACTCTCTTGAGCCTCTGCATCACTCTCTTGAGCCTCTGCATCACTCTCTTCAGCACTGCTCCTCTCTCATAGGCCTCTGCATCACTCTCTTCAGCCTCTGCATCCCTCTCGTAAGCCTCTGCATCACTCTCTTGATCCTCTGCATAACTCTCTTGAGTCTCTGAATCCCTCTCCTGAGCCTCTGAATCCCTCTCGTAAGCCTCTGCATCACTCACTTTAGCCTCTGCATCACTTTCGTAAGCCTCTGAATCACTCTCTTGAGCCCCTGCATCCCTCTCTTGAGCCACTGCATCACTCTCTCGAGCCTCTGCATCACCCTCTTAAGGCTCTTTATCCCTCTTTTAAGCCGCTGCAACACTTTCTTAAGCCTCTGCATCCCTCTCTTGAGCCTCTGCATCCCTCTCTTCAACTCCTGCATCCCTCTCTTGAGCCTCTGCATCCCTCTCCTGAGCCATTGCATCACTCCCTTAAGCCTCTGCATCCCTCTCATGATCCTCTGCATCACTATCATAAACCTCTGCATCACTCTCTTGAGCCTCTGCATAACTCTCTTAAGTGTCTGCATAACTCTCTTCAGCCTATGCATCCCTCTCTTGAGCCTCTGCAACACTATGCTCAGCCTCTGCATCACTCTCTAAAGCCTCTGAATCCCTCTCCTGAGCCTCTGAATCCCTCTCTTGAGCCTCTGCATCACTCTCTCAATCCTCTGCATCACTCTCATGAGCCTCTACATCATTCTCTTGAGCCTCTGCATCCCTCTCTTAAACCTCTACATAATTCTCTTGAGCCTCTGCATCACTCTCTTAAGCCTCTGCATCTCTCTCTTCAGCCTCTGCATCACTCTCTTGACCCTCTGCATCACTCTCTTGATCCTCTGCATCCCTCTCTTGAGCCTCTGCATCCTTTTCTTGAGCCTCTGCATCACTCTCTTGAGCCTCTGCATCACCCTTTTAAGCCTCTGCATCCCTTTTTTGAGCCTCTGCATCACTTTCTTAAGCCTCTGCATCCCTTTTTTGAGCGTCTGCATCACTCTCTTCAACTCGTGAATCCCTCTCATGAGCCTTTGCATCCCTCTCCTGAGCCTTTGCATCACTCTCTTAAGCCTCTGCATTCCTCTCTTGAGATTCTGCGTCACTCTTAAGAGCATCTGCATCCCTCTCTTGTGTCTCTGCATCCCTCACTTGAGCCTTTGCGTCCCTCTCTTGAGCCCCTGAATCCCTCTCTTGAGCCTCTGCATCCCTCTCTTGAGCCTCTGCATCCCTCTCTTAAGCCTCTGCATCACTCTCGTAAGCCTCTGAATCACTCTCTTGAGCCTCTGAATCCTCTCTTGAACTCCTGCATCCCTCTCATGAGCCTCTGCATCCCTCTGATGAGCCTCTGCATCCCTCTCTTGAGCCTTTGCATCACTCTCTTAAGCCTCTGCATCCCTCTGTTGAGCCTCTGCATCACTCTCAAGAGCTTCTGCATCCTTCTCTTGTGCATCTGCATCCCTCACTTGAGCCTCTGCATCCCTCTCTTGAGCTTCTGCATCCCTCTCTTGAGCCTCTGCATCCCTCTCTAGAGCCTCTGCATCACTCTTTTCAGCCTTTGCATAACTCTTAAGCCTCTGCTTCCCTCTCTTGATCCTCTGCATCACTCTCTTGAGCCTCTGCATCACTTTCTTTATCGTCTGCATCACTCTCTTGAGCCTCTGCATCCCTCTCTGCATCACTCTCTTCGGCCTCTGCATCACTCTCTTAAGCCTATGCTTTCCTCTCTTGATCCTCTGCATCACTCTCTTGAACCTCTGCATCACTCCCATGATCCTCTGCTTCACTCTCTTGAGCCTCTGCATCACTCTCTTGAGCCTCTACATCACTCTCTGGAGCCTCTGCATCCCTCTCTGGAGCCTCAGCATCCCTCTCTTGAACCTCTGCAGCATTCTCTTGAGCCTCTGCATCATTCTCTAGAACCTCTGCATCCCTCTCTTAAGCCTCTGCATCACTCTCTGGAGCCTCTGCATCCCTCTCCTGAGCCTTTGCATCACTCTGTTAAGCCTCTGCAATCCTCTCTTGAGATTCTGCGTCACTCTTAAGAGCATCTGCATCCCTCTCTTGTGCCTCTGCATCCCTCACTTGAGCCTTTGCATCCCTCTCTTGAGCCCCTGCATCCCTCTCTTGAGCCTCTGCATCCCTCTCTTGAGCCTCTGCATCCCTTTCTTAAGCCTCTGCATCATTCTCTTATGCCTCTGCATCACTCTCGTAAGCCTCGGAATCACTCTCTTGAGCCTCTGCATCCCTCTCATGAGCCTTTGCATCACTCTCTTAAGCCTCTGCATCCCTCTCTTGTACATCTGCATCCCTCACTTCACCCTCTGCATCCCTCTTTTGAGCTTCTGCATACCTCTCTTGAGCCTCTGCATCCCTCTCTTGAGCCTCTGCATCCCTCTCTCAAGCTTCTGCATCACTCTCTTAAGCTTCTGCATCACGCTGTTAAGCCTCTGAATCACTCTCTTGAGCCTCTGCATCACTCTCTTGAGCCCCTGCATCCCTCTCTTGAGCCTCTGCATCACTCTTTTCAGCCTCTGCATCACACTCTTAAGCCTCTGCATCACTCTCTTGGGCCTCTGCATCCCTCTCCTTAGCCTCTACCTCACTCTCTTAAGCCTCTGCATCTCTCTCGTAAGCCTCTGAATCACTCTCTTAAGCCTCTGCATCACTCTCTAGAGCCTCTGCATCACTCACTTCAGCCTTTGCATAACTCTTTTAAGCCTCTGCTTCCCTCTCTTGATCCTCTGCATCACTCTCTTGAGCCTCTGCATCACTCTCTCTTTATCGTCTGCATCACTCTCTTGAACCTCTGCATCACTCTCTTCGGCCTCTGCATCACTCTCTTAAGCCTCTGCTTCCCTCTCTTGATCCTCTACATCACTCTCTTGAACCTCTGCATCACTCTTATGATCCTTTGCTTCACTCTCTTGAGACTCTGCATCACTCTCTTGAGCCTCTACATCACTCTCTTGAGCCTCTGTATTACTCTGTTGAGCCTCTTCATCACTCTCTTATGCCTCTGCATCTCTCTCTTCAGCCTCTGCATCACTCTCTTGAGCCTCTGCATCCCTCTCTGGAGCCTCAGCATCCCTATCTTGAACCTCTGCAGCACTCTCTTGAGCCTCTGCATCATTCTCTTGAACCTCTGCATCCCTCTCTTCAGCTTCTGCATCACTCTCTTAAGCCTCTGATTCCCTCTCTTGATCCTCTGCATCACTCTCTTGAGCTTCTGCATCACTCTCTTGAGCCTCTGCATCCCTCTCTTGAGCCTCTGCATCCCTCTCTTGAGCTTCTGCATCCCTCTCTTGAGCCTCTGCATCCCTCTCTTGAGCCTCTGCATCACACTTTTAAGCCTCTGCATCCCTTTTTTGAGCCTCTGCATCCCTTTCTTGAGCGTCTGCATCACTCTCTTGAACTCGTGAATCCCTCTCATGAGCCTTTGCATCCCTCTCCTGAGCCTTTGCATCACTCTGTTGAGCCTCTGCATTCCTCTCTTGAGATTCTGCGTCACTCTTAAGAGCATCTGAATTCCTCTCCTGTGCCTCTGCATCCCTCACTTGAGCCTTTGCATCCCTCTCTTGAGCCCCTGCATCCCTCTCTTGAGCCTCTGCATCCCTCTCTTGAGCATCTGCATCCCTCTCTTAAGCCTCTGCATCACTCTCGTAAGCCTCTGAATCACTCTCTTGAGCCTCTGAATCCTCTCTTGAACTCCTGCATCCCTCTCATGAGCCTCTGCATCCCTCTCTTGAGCCTTTGCATCCCTCTCTTGAGCCCCTGCATCCCTCTCTTGAGCCTCTGCATCCCTCTCTTGAGCCTCTGCATCCCTCTCTTAAGCCTCTGCATCACTCTCGTATGCCTCTGAATCACTCTCTTGAGCCTCTGAATCCTCTCTTGAACTCCTGCATCCCTCTCATGAGCCTCTGCATCCCTCTCTTGAGCCTTTGCATCACTCTCTTAAGCCTCTGCATCCCTCTGTTGAGCCTCTGCATCACACTCAAGAGCTTCTGCATCCTTCGCTTGTGCATCTGCATCCCTCACTTGAGCCTCTGCATCCCTCTCTTGAGCTTGTGCATCCCTCTCTTGATCCTCTGCATCCCTCGCTTGAGCCTCTGCATCCCTCTCTCAAGCCTTTGCATCACTCTCTTAAGCTTCTGCATCACTCTCTTAAGCCTCTGCATCACTCTCGTAAGCCTCTGAATCACTCTCTTAAGCCTCTGCATCACTCTCTAGAGCCTCTGCATCACTCTTTTCAGCCTTTGCATAACTCTCTTAAGCCTCTGCATCCGTCTCTTGATCCTCTGCATCACTCTCTTGAGCCTCTGCATCACTCTCTTTATCGTCTTCATCACTCTCTTGACCCTCTGCATCCCTCTCTGCATCACTCTCTTCGGCCTCTGTATCACTCTCTTAAGCCTCTGCTTTCCTCTCTTGATCCTCTGCATCACTCTCTTGAACCTCTGCATCACTCTCATGATCCTCTGCTTCACTCTCTTGAGCCTCTGCATCCCTCTCTTAAGCCTCTGCATCACTCTCTGGAGCCTCTGCAACCCTCTCTTAAGCCTCTGCATCACTCACCTAAGCCTATGCATCACTCTCTTCAGCCTCTGCATCCCTGTCTTGAGCCTCTGCATCATTCGCTTAAGCATCTGCATCACTTTCTTGAGCCTCTGCATCACACTCTTGAGCCTCTGCACCCCTCTCATAAGCCTCTGCATCACTCTCTTAAGCCTCTGCATCACTCTCTTTAGCCTCTGCATCACTCTCTTGAGCCTCTGCATCACTCTCTTCAGCCTCTGCATCCCTCTCTTGAGCCTCTGCATCACTTTGATTTGAAGGCCAAATCATATATCGTGATACTACATGAAATAGTATCGAAAAATTGGTAAAATGAATATATTTTCGTAATATCAAACAACATGAAAAACGTGAAAAAAGTCACTATTATACCAAATTTGAGGATTTTATCTTCGAATCATAAAGCGAGGTTTCGTATTATTTAGATCCAAGAAAAGACATATTACAATGTTGTTTCCAATACAAATGATAAAAATGAATGTGGTTTCATTAGAATGAACTAAAATGTTCCTGATTTTCCGTTTATATTACCGATGGAAGATGTAACCGTAAAACCGGTCTATTCTAGCTGAAACGTCGATATATGCAATAAAAACCGAACTTCTCCCCTTTTCAATATCTTACTCAGTATTTCAACGAGAAACAAATAGATGATTGAAAATGAAGTATTTAAGGTTATTATCTAATCAATTACGTGTTTGCATCATTTTTATCGTAAATTTTATGAATTAATAACAATAAACTGGATATTCACAAAAACGTGGAAAGACGGCAAAATATTGCCTATTTCGATGATATTTTGTTTAAATCACATAAAGGAAAAGGGGATGACAAGCGTCAAAATATTGCTAAATTCGATGATGTTGAGTGCGAAACAAAATGCAAGAAAACTTGCTTAAAATGCAATATTATCCAAATTCTAAGATATGAAGGTCAAATCACATATCGTGATACTTTATGAACTTGTATCGAAATATTGGTAAAAATGAATATATTTACGTAATATCAAACTACATAAAAACCTGAAAAAGTCACTATTATAAAAAATTTGAGGATTTTAACTTTAAATCACAGAGCGAGGTTTCGTATTATTTAGAATCAAGAAAAGACATATGACAATGTTGTTTCCAATACAAATGATAAAAATCAATGTGTTTCCATTAGAAATAACTAAAATGTTCCTGATCTTCCGTTTATATTACCGACGAAAGATGTTCACGTAAAACCGCTCTATTCCGGCTGAAACGTCAATATATGCAATAAAAACCGAATTTCTTCCCTTTTCAATATTTTACTCAGTATTTCAACGAGAAACAAATAGATGATTGAAGATGAAGTATTTAAAGTTATTATTTAATCAATTATGTGTTTGTATCATTTTTATCGTATATATAATGAATTAAAAACAATAAACTGGAAATTCACAAAAACGTGGAAAAACAGCAAAAAATTGCCTAATTCGATGATATTTTGTTTATATCACATAAAGGAAAAGGGGGGATGATAAAAGTGAAAATATTACGAAATTCGATGATTTATAGTACGAAACAAAATGCAAGAAAACTTTTCTTAAAATGCAATATTATGCGAAATTCTGAGATTTGAAGGCCAAATCATATATCGTGATACTACATGAAAAAGTATCGAAATATTGGTAAAAATGAATATATTTACGTAATATCAAACTACATGAAAAACGTGAAAAAGTCACTATTATACCAAATTTGAGGTTTTAACTTCGAATCATAAAGAGAGGTTTCGTATTATTTAGATCCAAGAAAAGACACATGACAATGTTCTTTCCAATACAAATGATAAAAATCAATGTGTTTTCATTAGAATGAACTAAAATGTTCCTGATTTTCCGTTTATATTACTGACAGAAGATGTACACGTAAAACCGTTCTAATCCGGCTGAAACGTCGATATATGCAATAAAAACCGAACTTCTCCCCTTTTCAATATCATATCAAGTATTTTAACGAGAAACAAATAGTTGATTGAAAATGAAGTATTTAAGTTTATCATCTAATCAATTATGTGTTTGTATCATTTTTATCGTATATTTAATGAATTAATACCAATAAACTGGAAATTCACAAAAACGTGGAAAAACAGCAAAATATTGCCTAATTCGATAATATTTTGTTTATATCACATAAAGGAAAAGTGAGATGATAAACGTCAAAATATTACTAAATTCGATGATTTTTAGGTACGAAACAAAATGCAAGAAAACTTGCTTAAAATGCAATATTATGCGAAATTCTGAGATTTGAAGGCCAAATCAAATATCGTGATACTACATGAAATAGTATCGAAATATTGGTAAAAATGAGTCTATTTACGTAATATAAAACTACATGAAAAACGTGAAAAAGTCACTATTTTACAATATTTGAGTATTTTAACTTCAAATCACAGAGCGAGGTTTCGTATTATTTAGAATCAAGAAAAGACATATGACAATGTTGTTTCCAATACAAATGATAAAAATCAATATGTTTCCATTAGAAATAACTAAAATGTTCCTGATCTTCCGTTTATATTACCGACGAAAGATGTACACGTAAAACCGCTCTAATCCGGCTGAAATGTCGATATATGCAATAAAACAGAAATTCTCCCCTTTTCAATATCTTATCAAGTACTTTAACGAGAAACAAATAGTCGATTGAAAATGAAGTATTTAAGGTTATTTTCTAATCAATTATGTGTTTGCATCATTTTTATCATATATATTAATGAATTAATAACAATAAACTGAAAATTTACAAAAACGTGGAAAAACAGTAAAATATTGCCTAATTCGATGATATTTTGTTTATATCACATAAAGGAAAAGGGAGATGATAAACGTCAAAATATTACTAAATTCGATGCTTTTTAGTACGAAACAAAATGCAAGAAAATTGGCTTAAAATGCAATATTATTCGAAATTCTGAGATTTGAAGGCCAAATCACATATCGTGATAATACATGAAATAGTATCGAAATATTGGTAAAAATGAATATATTTACGTAATATAAAACTACATGAAAAACGTGAAAAAAGTCACTATTATACCAAATTTGAGGATTTTAACTTCGAATCATAAAGCGCGGTTTCGTATTATTTAGATCCAAGAAAAGACATGACAATGTTGTTTCCAATACAAACGATAAAAATCAATGTGTTTTCATTAGAATTAACTAAAATGTTTCTGATTTTCCGTTTATATTACCGATGGAAGATGTTCACGTAAAACCGCTCTATTCCGGCTGAAACGTCAATATATGCAATAAAAACCGAATTTCTTCCCTTTTCAATATTTCACTCAGTATTTCAACGAGAAACAAATAGATGATTGAAGATGAAGTATTTAAAGTTATTATTTAATCAATTATGTGTTTGTATCATTTTTATCGTATATATAATGAATTAATAACAATAAACTGTAAATTCACAAAAACGTGGAAAAACAGCAAAAAATTGCCTAATTCGATGATATTTTGTTTATATCACATAAAGGAAAAGGGGGGATGATAAAAGTAAAAATATTACTAAATTCGATGATTTATAGTACGAAACAAAATGCAAGAAAACTTTTCTTAAAATGCAATATTATGCGAAATTCTGAGATTTGAAGGCCAAATCATATATCGTGATACTACATGAAAAAGTATCGAAATATTGGTAAAAATGAATATATTTACGTAATATCAAACTACATGAAAAACGTGAAAAAGTCACTATTATACCAAATTTGAGGTTTTAACTTCGAATCATAAAGCGAGGTTTCGTATTATTTAGATCCAAGAAAAGACACATGACAATGTTGTTTCCAATACAAATGATAAAAATCAATGTGTTTTCATTAGAATGAACTAAAATGTTCCTGATTTTCCGTTTATATTACTGACAGAAGATGTACACGTAAAACCGTTCTAATCCGGCTGAAACGTCGATATATGCAATAAAAACCGAACTTCTCCCCTTTTCAATATCATATCAAGTATTTTATCGAGAAACAAATAGTTGATTGAAAATGAAGTATTTAAGTTTATCATCTAATCAATTATGTGTTTGTATCATTTTTATCGTATATTTAATGAATTAATACCAATAAACTGGAAATTCACAAAAACGTGGAAAAACAGCAAAATATTGCCTAATTCGATAATATTTTGTTTATATCACATAAAGGAAAAGTGAGATGATAAACGTCAAAATATTACTAAATTCGATGATTTTAGTACGAAACAAAATGCAAGAAAACTTGCTTAAAATGCAATATTATGCGAAATTCTGAGATTTGAAGGCCAAATCAAATATCGTGATACTACATGAAATAGTATCGAAATATTGGTAAAAATGAGTCTATTTACGTAATATAAAACTACATGAAAAACGTGAAAAAGTCACTATTTTACCATATTTGAGTATTTTAACTTCAAATCACAGAGCGAGGTTTCGTATTATTTAGAATCAAGAAAAGACATATGACAATGTTGTTTCCAATACAAATGATAAAAATCAATGTGTTTCCATTAGAAATAACTAAAATGTTCCTGATCTTCCGTTTATATTACCGACGAAAGATGTACACGTAAAACCGCTCTAATCCGGTTGAAATGTCGATATATGCAATAAAACAGAAATTCTCCCCTTTTCAATATCTTATCAAGTACTTTAACGAGAAACAAATAGTCGATTGAAAATGAAGTATTTAAGGTTATTTTCTAATCAATTATGTGTTTGCATCATTTTTATCATATATATTAATGAATTAATAACAATAAACTGAAAATTTACAAAAACGTGGAAAAACAGTAAAATATTGCCTAATTCGATGATATTTTGTTTATATCACATAAAGGAAAAGGGAGATGATAAACGTCAAAATATTACTAAATTCGAAGCTTCTTAGTACGAAACAAAATGCAAGAAAATTGGCTTAAAATGCAATATTATTCGAAATTCTGAGATTTCAATATCATATCAAGTATTTTAACGAGAAACAAATAGTTGATTGAAAATGAAGTATTTAAGTTTATCATCTAATCAATTATGTGTTTGTATCATTTTTATCGTATATTTAATGAATTAATACCAATAAACTGGAAATTCACAAAAACGTGGAAAAACAGCAAAATATTGCCTAATTCGATAATATTTTGTTTATATCACATAAAGGAAAAGTGAGATGATAAACGTCAAAATATTACTAAATTCGATGATTTTTAGTACGAAACAAAATGCAAGAAAACTTGCTATAAATGCAATATTATGCGAAATTCTGAGACTTGAAGGCCAAATCAAATATCGTGATACTACATGAAATAGTATCGAAATATTGGTAAAAATGAGTCTATTTACGTAATTTAAAACTACATGAAAAACGTGAAAAAGTCACTATTTTACCATATTTGAGTATTTTAACTTCAAATCACAGAGCGAGGTTTCGTATTATTAGAATCAAGAAAAGACATATGACAATGTTGTTTCCAATACAAATGATATAAATCAATGTGTTTTCATTAGAATTAACTAAAATGTTCCTGATTTTCCGTTTATATTACCGATGGAAGATGTACACGTAAAACCGCTCTATTCCGGCTGAAACGTCGATATATGCAATAAAAACCGAACTTCTTCCCTTTTCAATATTTTACTCAGTATTTCAACGAGAAACAAATAGATGATTGAAGATGAAGTATTTAAGTTTATTATCTAATCAATTACATGTTTGCATCTCTTTTATCGTATATTTAATGAATTAATAACAATAAACTGGAAATTCACAAAAACGTGGAAAAACAGCAAAAAATTGCCTAATTCGATGATATTTTGCTTATAGGCTCTTTATCCCTCTTTTAAGTCGCTGCAACACTTTCTTAAGCCTCTGCATCCCTCTCTTGTGCCTCTGCATCCCTCTCTTCAACTCCTGCATCCCTCTCTTGAGCCTCTGCATCCCTCTCCTGAGCCTTTGCATCACTCCCCTAAGCCTCTGCATCCCTCTCATGATCCTCTGCATCACTCTCATAAACCTCTGCATCACTCTCTTGAGCCTCTGCATAACTCTCTTAAGTGTCTGCATAACTCTCTTCAGCCTCTGTATCCCTCTCTTGAGCCTCTGCAACACTATGCTCAGCCTCTGCATCACTCTCTAAAGCCTCTGAATCCCTCTCCTGAGCCTCTGAATCCCTCTCTTGAGCCTCTGCATCACTCTCTCAAGCCTCTGCATCACTCTCATGAGCCTCTACATCATTCTCTTGAGCCTCTGCATCCCTCTCTTAAACCTCTACATAATTCTCTTGAGCCTCTGCATCGCTCTCATGAGCCTCTGCATCACTCTCTTAAGCCTCTGCATCTCTCTCTTCAGCCTCTGCATCACTCTCTTGACCCTCTGCATCACTCTCTTGAGCCTCTGCATCCCTCTCTTGAGCCTCTGCATCCCTTTCTTGAGCCTCTGCATCACTCTCTTGAGCCTCTGCATCACCCTCTTAAGCCTCTGCATCCCTTTTTTGAGCCTCTGCATCACTTTCTTAAGCCTCTGCATCCCTTTTTTGAGCGTCTGCATCACTCTTCAACTCGTGAATCCCTCTCATGAGCCTTTGCATCCCTCTCCTGAGCCTTTGCATCACTCTCTTAAGCCTCTGCATTCCTCTCTTGAGATTCTGCGTCACTCTTAAGAGCATCTGCATCCCTCTCTTGTGCCTCTGCATCCCTCACTTGAGCCTTTGCATCCCTCTCTTGAGCCCCTGCATCACTCTCTTGAGCCTCTGCATCCCTCTCTTGAGCCTCTGCATCCCTCTCTTAAGCCTCTGCATCATTCTCTTATGCCTCTGCATCACTCTCGTAAGCCTCGGAATCACTCTCTTGAGCCTCTGCATCCCTCTCATGAGCCTTTGCATCACTCTCTTAAGCCTCTGCATCCCTCTCTTGTGCATCTGCATCCCTCACTTCACCCTCTGCATCCCTCTCTTGAGCTTCTGCATACCTCTCTTGAGACTCTGCATCCCTCTCTTGAGCCTCTGCATCCCTCTCTCAAGCTTCTGCATCACTCTCTTAAGCTTCTGCATCACGCTCTTAAGCCTCTGAATCACTCTCTTGAGCCTCTGCATCACTCTCTTGAGCCCCTGCATCCCTCTCTTGAGCCTCTGCATCACTCTTTTCAGCCTCTGCATCACCCTCTTAAGCCTCTGCATCACTCTCTTGGGCCTCTGCATCCCTCTCCTTAGCCTCTACCTCACTCTCTTAAGCCTCTGCATCTCTCTCGTAAGCCTCTGAATCACTCTCTTAAGCCTCTGCATCACTCTCTAGAGCCTCTGCATCACTCACTTCAGCCTTTGCATAACTCTTTTAAGCCCCTGCTTCCCTCTCTTGATCCTCTGCATCACTCTCTTGAGCCTCTGCATCACTCTCTCTTTATCGTCTGCATCACTCTCTTGAGCCTCTGCATCACTCTCTTCGGCCTCTGCATCACTCTCTTAAGCCTCTGCTTCCCTCTCTTGATCCTCTACATCACTGTCTTGAACCTCTGCATCACTCTTATGATCCTTTGCTTCACTCTCTTGAGACTCTGCATCACTCTCTTGAGCCTCTACATCACTCTCTTGAGCCTCTGTATTACTCTGTTGAGCCTCTTCATCACTCTCTTATGCCTCTGCATCTCTCTCTTCAGCCTCTGCATCACTCTCTTGAGCCTCTGCATCCCTCTCTGGAGCCTCAGCATCCCTATCTTGAACCTCTGCAGCACTCTCTTGAGCCTCTGCATCATTCTCTTGAACCTCTGCATCCCTCTCTTCAGCTTCTGCATCACTCTCTTAAGCCTCTGATTTCCTCTCTTGATCCTCTGCATCACTCTCTTGAGCTTCTGCATCACTCTCTTGAGCCTCTGCGTCCCTCTCTTGAGCTTCTGCATCCCTCTCTTGAGCCTCTGCATCACTCTCTTGAGCCTCTGCATCACCCTTTTAAGCCTCTGCATCCCTTTTTTGAGCCTCTGCATCCCTTTCTTGAGCGTCTGCATCACTCTCTTGAACTCGTGAATCCCTCTCATGAGCCTTTGCATCCTTCTCCTGAGCCTTTGCATCACTCTCTTAAGCCTCTGCATTTCTCTCTTGAGATTCTGCGTCACTCTTCAGAGCATCTGCATCCCTCTCTTGTGCCTCTGCATCCCTCACTTGAGCCTTTGCATCCCTCTCTTGAGCCCCTGCATCCTCTCTTGAGCCTCTGCATCCCTCTCTTGAGCCTCTGCATCCCTCTCTTAAACCTCTACATCACTCTCGTAAGCCTCTGAATCACTCTCTTGAGCCTCTGAATCCTCTCTTGAACTCCTGCATCCCTCTCATGAGCCTCTGCATCCCTCTCTTGAGCCTTTGCATCACTCTCTTAAGCCTCTGAATCCCTCTGTTGAGCCTCTGCATCACTCTCAAGAGCTTCTGCAACCTTCTCTTGTGCATCTGCATCCCTCACTTGAGCCTGTGCATCCCTCTCTTGAGCTTCTGCATCCCTCTCTTGAGCCTCTGCATCCCTCTCTTGAGCCTCTGCATCCCTCTCTCAAGCCTCTGCATCACTCTCTTAAGCCTCTGCATCACGCTCTTAAGCCTCTGAATCACTCTCTTGAGCCTCTGCATCACTATCTTGAGCCCCTGCATCCCTCTCTTGAGCCTCTGCATCACTCTCTTGAGCTTCTGCATAACCCTCTTAAGCCTCTGCATCACTCTCTTGGACCTCTGCATCCCTCTCCTTAGCCTCTACCTCACTCTCTTAAGCCTCTGCATCACTCTCGTAAGCCTCTGAATCACTCTCGTAAGCCTCTGCATCACTCTCTAGAGCCTCTGCATCACTCCTTTCAGCCTTTGCATAACTCTCTTAAGCCTCTGCTTCCCTCTCTTGATCCTCTGCATCACTCTCTTGAGCCTCTGCATCACTCTCTTTATCGTCTGCATCACTCTCTAGAGCCTCTGCATCCCTCTCTGCGTCACTCTCTTCGGCCTCTGCATCACTCTCTTAAGCCTATGCTTTCCTCTCTTGATCCTCTGCATCACTCTCTTGAACCTCTGCATTACTCTCATGATCCTCTGCTTCACTCTCTTGAGCATCTACATCACTCTCTTGAGCCTCTACATCACTCTCTTGAGCCTCTGCATCCCTCTCTGGAGCCTCAGCATCCCTCTCTTGAACCTCTGCAGCACTCTCTTGAGCCTCTGCATCATTCTCTTGAACCTCTGCATCCCTCTCTTAAGCCTCTGCATCACTCTCTGGAGCCTCTGCAACCCTCTCTTAAGCCTCTGCATCACTCACTTAAGCCTATGCATCACTCTCTTCAGCCTCTGCATCCCTGTCTTGAGCCTCTGCATCATTCGCTTAAGCATCTGCATCACTCTCTTGAACCTCTGCATCACTCTCTTGAGCCTCTGCACCCCTCTCTTAAGCCTCTGCATCACTCTCTTAAGCCTCTGCATCACTCTCTTTAGCCTCTGCATCACTCTCTTGAGCCTCTGCACCCCTCTCTTAAGCCTCTGCATCACTCCCTTATGCCTCTGCATCACTCTCTTAAGCCGCTGCATAACTCTCTTGAGTCTCTGCATCACTCTTGAGACTCTGCATCCCTCTCTTGAGCCTCTGCATAACTCTCTTGAGTCTCTGAATCCCTCTCCTGAGCCTCTGAATCCCTCTCGAAAGCCTCTGCATCACTCACTTTAGCCTCTGCATCACTTTCGTAAGCCTCTGAATCACTCTCTTGAGCCCCTGCATCCCTCTCTTGAGCCACTGCATCACTCTCTTGAGCCTCTGCATCACCCTCTTAAGGCTCTTTATCCCTCTTTTAAGCCGCTGCAACACTTTCTTTAGCCTCTGCATCCCTTTCTAGAGCCTCTGCATCCCTCTCTTCAACTGCTGCATCCCTCTCTTGAGCCTCTGCATCCCTCTCCTGAGCCTTTGCATCACTCCCTTAAGCCTCTGCATCCCTCTCATGATCCTCTGCATCGCTCTCATAAACCTCTGCATCACTCTCTTGAGCCTCTGCATAACTCTCTTAAGTGTCTGCATAACTCTCTTCAGCCTCTGCATCCCTCTCTTGAGCCTCTGCAACACTATGCTCAGCCTCTGCATCACTCTCTCAAGCCTCTGCATCACTCTCATGAGCCTCTACATCATTCTCTTGAGCCTCTGCATCCCTCTCTTAAGCCTCTACATCATTCTCTTGAGCCTCTGCATCGCTCTCATGAGCCTCTGCATCACTCGCTTAAGCCTCTGCATTTCTCTCTTCAGCCTCTGCATCACTCTCTTGACCCTCTGCATCACTCTCTTGAGCCTCTGCATCCCTCTCTTGAACCTCTGCATCACTCTCTTGAGCCTCTGCATCACCCTCTTAAGCCTCTGCATCCCTTTTCTGAGCCTCTGCATCACTTTCTTAAGCATCTGCATCCCTTTTTTGAGCGTCTGCATCACTCTCTTGAACTCGTGAATCCCTCTCATGAGCCTTTGCATCCATCTCCTGAGTCTTTGCATCACTCTCTTAGGCCTCTGCATTCCTCTCTTGAGATTCTGCGTCACTCTTAAGAGCATCTGCATCCCTCTCTTGTGCCTCTGCATCCCTCACTTGAGCCTTTGCATCCCTCTCTTGAGCCCCTGCATCCCTCTCTTCAGCCTCTGCATCCCTCTCTTGAGCCTCTGCATCCCTCTCGTAAGCCTCGGAATCACTCTCTTGAGCCTCTGCATCCCTCTCATGAACTCCTGCATCCCTCTCATGAGCCTCTGCATTCCTCTCTTGAGCCTTTGCATCACTCTCTTAAGCCTCTGCATCCCTCTCTTGTGCATCTGCATACCTCTCTTGAGCCTCTGCATCCCTCTCTTGAGCCTCTGCATCCCTCTCTCAAACTTCTGCATCATTCTCTTAAGCTTCTGCATCACGCTCTTAAGCCTCTGAATCACTCTCTTGAGCCTCTGCATCACTCTATTGAGCCCCTGCATCCCTCTCTTGAGCCTCTGCATCACTCTTTTCAGCCTCTGCATCACCCTCTTAAGCCTCTGCATCACTCTCTTGGGCCTCTGCATCCCTCTCCTTAGCCTCTACCTCACTCTCTTAAGCCTCTGCATCTCTCTCGTAAGTCTCTGAATCACTCTCTTAAGCCTCTGCATCACTCTCTAGAGCCTCTACATCACTCTCTTGAGCCTCTGCATCACTCTCTCTTTATCGTCTGCATCACTCTCTTGAGCCTCTGCATCCCTCTCTGCATCACTCTCTTCGGCCTCTGCATCACTCTCTTAAGCCTCTGCTTCCCTCTCTTGATCCTCTACATCACTCTCTTGAACCTCTGAATCACTCTCATGATCCTTTGCTTCACTCTCTTGAGCCTCTGCATCACTCTCTTGAGCTTCTGCATCACTCTCTTGAGCCTCTGCATCCCTCTCTTGAGCTTCTGCATCCCTCTCTTGAGCCTCTGCATCACTCTCTTGAGCCTCTGCATCACCATTTTAAGCCTCTGCATCCCTTTTTTGAGCCTCTGCATCCCTTTCTTGAGCGTCTGCATCACTGTCTTGATCTCGTGAATCTCTCTCATGAGCCTTTGCATCCCTCTCCTGAGCCTTTGCATCACTCTCTTAAGCCTCTGCATTCCTCTCTTGAGATTCTGCGTCACTCCTAAGAGCATCTGCATCCCTCTCTTGTGCCTCTGCATCCCTCACTTGAGCCTTTGCATCCCACTCTTCAGCCCCTGCATCCCTCTTTTAAGCCTCTGCATCACTCTTGTAAGCCTCTGAATCACTCTCTTGAGCATCTGAATCCTCTCTTGAACTCCTGCATCCCTCTCATGAGCCTCTGCATCCCTCTCTTGAGACTTTGCATCACTCTCTTAAGCCTCTGCATCCCTCTGTTGAGCCTCTGCATCACTCTCAAGTACTTCTGCATCCTTCTCTTGTGCATCTGCATCCCTCACTTGAGCCTCTGCATCCCTCTCTTGAGCTTCTGCATCCCTCTCTTGAGCCTCTGCATCCCTCTCTTGAGCCTCTGCATCCCTCTCTCAAGCCTTTGCATCACTCTCTTAAGCCTCTGCATCACGCTCTTAAGCCTCTGAATCACTCTCTTGAGCCTCTGCATCACTCTCTTGAGCCCCTGCATCCCTTTCTTGAGAATCTGCATCACTCTCTTGAGCTTCTGCATAACCCTCTTAAGCCTCTGCATCACTCTCTTGGGCCTCTGCATTCCTCTCCTTAGCCTCTACCTCACTCTCTTAAGCCTCTGAATCACTCTCTTAAGCCTCTGCATCACTCTCTAGAGCCTCTGCATCACTCTTTTCAGCCTTTGCATAACTTTCTTAAGCCTCTGCTTCCCTCTCTTGATCCTCTGCATCACTCTCTTGAGCCTCTGCATCACTCTCTTTATCGTTTGCATCACTCTCTTGAGCCTCTGCATCCCTCTCTGCATCACTCTCTTCGGCCTCTGCATCACTCTCTTAAGCCTCTGCTTTCCTCTCTTGATCCTCTGCATCACTCTCTTGAACCTCTGCATCACTCTCATGATCCTCTGCTTCACTCTCTTGAGCCTCTGCATCACTCTCCTGAGCCTCTACATCACTCTCTTGAGTCTCTGCATCCCTCTCTGAAGCCTCAGCATCCCTCTCTTGAAGCTCTGCAGCACTCTCTTGAGCCTCTGCATCATTCTCTTGAACCTCTGCATCCCTCTCTTAAGCCTCTGCATCACTCACCTAAGCCTATGCATCACTCTCTTCAGCCTCTGCATCCCTGTCTTGAGCCTCTGCATCATTCGCTTAAGCATCTGCATCACTCTCTTGAGCCTCTGCATCACTCTCTTGAGCCTCTGCACCCCTCTCTTAAGCCTCTACATCACTCTCTTAAGCCTCTGCATCACTCTCTATAGCCTCTGCATCACTCTCTTGAGCCTCTGCATCACTCTCTTGAGCCTCTGCATCCCTCTCTTGAGCCTCTGCATCACTTTCTTGAGCTTATGCACCACTCTCATGAGCCTCAACGAGAAACAAATAGATGATTGAAAATGAAGTATTTAAGGTTATTATCTAATCAATTATGTGTTTGTAAAATTTTTATCGTATATTTAATGAATTAATACCATTAAACTGGAAATTAACAAAAACGTGGAAAAACAGCAAAATATTGCCTAATTCGATGATATTTTGTTTATATCACATAAATAAAAAGGGGGATGATAAACGTCAAAATATACTAAATTTGATGATTTATAGTACGAAACAAAATGCAAGAAAACTTGCCTAAAATGCAATATTATGCGAAATTCTGAGATTTGAAGGCTAAATCACATATCGTGATACTACATGAAATAGTATCGAAATATTGGTAAAATGAATATATTTTCGTAATATCAAACAACATGAAAAAAGTGAAAAAAGTCACTATTATACCAAATTTGAGGATTTTATCTTCGAATCATGAAGCGAGGTTTCGTTTTATTTAGATCCAAGAAAAGACATATTACAATGTTGTTTCCAATACAAATGATAAAAATCAATGTGGTTTCATTAGAATGAACTAAAATGTTCCTGATTTTCCGTTTATATTACCGATGGAAGATGTATACATAAAACAGCTCTAATCCGGCGGAAACGTCGATATATACAATAAAAACAGAAATTCTCCCTTTTTCAATATCTTAACAAGTATTTTAACGAGAAACAAATAGTTGATTGAAAATGAGGTATTTAAGGTTAATTTCTATTCAATTATGTGTTTGCATCATTTTTATCATATATATTAATGAATTAATAACAATAAACTGAAAATTTACAAAAACGTGGAAAAACAGTAAAATATTGCATAATTCGATGATATTTTGTTTATATCACATAAAGGAAAAGTGAGATGATAAACGTCAAAATATTCCTAAATTCGATGATTTTTAGTACGAAACAAAATGCAAGAAAACTTGCTTAAAATGCAATATTATGCGAAATTCTGAGATTTGAAGGCCAAATCACATATCGTGATACTACATGAAATAGTATCGAAATATTGGTAAAAATGAGTCTATTTACGTAATATAAAATTACATGAAAAACATGCAAAGAGTCACTATTATACCAAATTTGAGGTTTTATCTTCGAATCATAAAGCGAGGTTTCGTATTATTTAGATCCAAGAAAAGACATATGACAATGTTGTTTCCAATACAAATGATAAAAACCAATGTGTTACCATTAGAATATACTAAAATGTTCCTGATTTTCCGTTTATATTACCGATGGAAGATATACACGTAAAACCGTTCTATTCCGGCTGAAACGTCGATATATGCAATAAAAACCGAACTTCTCCCCTTTTCAATATGTTTCTCAGTATTTCAACGAGAAACAAATAGATGATTGAAGATGAAGTATTTAAGGTTATTATCTAATCAATTATGTGTTTGTATCCTTTTTATCGTATATTTAATGAATTGATAACAATTAACTGAAAATTCACAAAAACGTGGAAAAACAGCAAAATATTGCCTAATTCGATTATATTTTGTTTATATCACATAAAGGAAAAGGGGGATGATAAACGTCAAAATATTACTAAATTCAATGATTTTTAGTACAAAAACAAGCTTAAAATGCAAAATATGCGAAATACTGAGATTTGAAGACCAAATCACATATCGTGATACAACATGAAATAGTATCGAAATATTGGTAAAATGAATATATTTGCGTAATATCAAACTACAAAAAAAACGTGAAAAGAGCCACTATTATACCAAATTTGAGGTTTTATCTTCGAATCATAAAGCGAGGTTTCGTATTATTTAGATCCAAGAAAAGACATATGACAATGTTGTTTCCAATACAAATGATAAAAACCAATGTGTTACCATTAGTATGAACTGAAATGTTCCTGATTTTCCGTTTATATTACCGATGGAAGATATACACGTAAAACCGCTCTATTCCTGCTGAAACGTCGATATATGCAATAAAAACCGAACTTCTTCCCTTTTCAATATTTTACTCAGTATTTCAACGAGAAACAAATAGATGATTGAAGATGAAGTATTTAAGGTTATTATCTAATCAATTATGTGTTTGTATCATTTTTATCGTATATATATAATGAATTAATAACAATAAACTGGAAATTCACAAAAACGTGAAAAAACAGCAAAAAATTGCCTAATTCGATGATATTTTGTTTATATCACATAAAGGAAAAGGGGGGATGATAAACGTGAAAATATTACTAAATTCAATGATTTATAGTACGAAACAAAATGCAAGAAAACTTTTCTTAAAATGCAATATTATGCGAAATTCTGAGATTTGAAGGCCAAATCACATATCGTGATACTACATGAAATAGTATCGAAATATTGGTAAAAATTATTTTATTTACGTAATATAAAACTACATGAAAAACGCGCAAAGAAACACTATTATACCAAATTTGAGGTTTTATCTTCGAATCATAAAGTGAGGTTTCGTATTATTTAGATCCAAGAAAAGACATATGACAATGTTGTTTCCAATACAAATGATAAAAACCAATGTGTTACCATTAGAATGAACTAAAATGTTCCTGATTTTCCGTTTATATTACCGATGGAAGATATACATGTAAAACCGCTCTATTCCGGCTGAAACGTCGATATACGCAATAAAAACCGAACTTCTCCCCTTTTCAATATGTTTCTCAGTATTTCAACGAGAAACAAATAGATGATTGAAAATGAAGTATATAAGGTTATTATCTAATCAATTATGTGTTTGTATCCTTTTTATCGTATATTTAATGAATTGATAACAATAAACTGAAAATTCACAAAAACGTGGAAAAACAGCAAAATATTGCCTAATTCGATTATATTTTGTTTATATCACATAAAGGAAAAGGGGGGATGATAAACGTGAAAATATTACTAAATTCAATGATTTATAGTACGAAACAAAATGCAAGAAAACTTTTCTTAAAATGCAATATTATGCAAAATTCTGAGATTTGAAGGTCAAATCATATATCGTCATACTAAATGAAAAGTATCGAAATATTGGTAAAAATGAATATATTTACGTAATATCAAACTACATGAAAAACGTGAAAAAATTCACTATTATACCAAATTTGAGGTTTTAACTTCGAATCATAAAGCGAGGTTTCGTATTAATTAGATCCAAGAAAAGACACATGACAATGTTGTTTCCAATACAAATGATAAAAATCAATGTGTTTTCATTAGAATGAACTAAAATGTTCCTGATTTTTCGTTTATATTACCGACAGAAGATGTACACGTAAAACCGTTCTAATCCGGCTGAAACGTCGATATATGCAATAAAAACCGAACTTCTCCTCTTTTCAATATCTTATCAAGTATTTTAACAAGAAAGAAATAGTTGATTGAAAACGAAGTATTTATGTTTATCATCTAATCAATTATGTGTTTGTATCATTTTTATCGTATATTTAATGAATTAATACCAATAAACTGGAAATTCACAAAAACGTGGAAAAACAGCAAAATATTGCCTAATTCGATAATATTTTGTTTATATCACATAAAGGAAAAGTGAGATGATAAACGTCAAAATATTACTAAATTCGATGATTTTTAGTACGAAACAAAATGCAAGAAAACTTGCTTAAAATGCAATATTATGCGAAATTCTGAAATTTGTAGGCCAAATCACATATCGTGATACTACATGAAATAGTATCAAAATATTGGTAAAAATGAGTCTATTTACGTAATATAAAACTACATGAAAAACGTGAAAAAGTCACTATTTTACCATATTTGAGGATTTTAACTTCAAATCACAGAGCGAGGTTTCGTATTATTTAGAATCAAGAAAAGACATATGACAATGTTGTTTCCAATACAAATGATATAAATCAATGTGTTTTCATTAGAATTAACTAAAATGTTCCTGATTTTCCGTTTATATTACCGATGGAAGATGTACACGTAAAACCGCTCTATTCCGGCTGAAACGTCGACATATGCAATAAAAACCGAACTTCTCCCCTTTTCAATATCTTACTCAGTATTTCAACGAGAAACAAATAGATGATTGAAGATGAAGTATTTAAGTTTATTATCTAATCAATTACATGTTTGCATCTCTTTTATCGTATATTTAATGAATTAATTCCAATAAACTTAAAATTCACAGAAACGTGGAAAAACGGCAAAATATTGCCTAATTCGATGATATTTTGTTTAAATCACATAAAGGAAAAGGGGATGATAAACGTCAAAATATTGCTAAATTCGTTAATTTTTAGTACGAAACAAAATGCAAGAATTTTGCTTAAAAATGCAACATTTGAGAAATTTTGAGATTTGAAGGCCAAATCACATATCGTGAGAAAACATGAAGTAGTATCGATATATTGGTAAAAACGAATATATTTACGTAAAATCACACCACATGAAAAACGTGAAAAAAGTCACTGTTTTACCATATTTGAGGATTTTAACTTCAAATCATAGAGCAAGGTTTCGTTTTATTTAGAACCAAGAAAAAGACATATGACAATGTTGTTTCCAATACAAATGATAAAAATCAATGTGTTTCCATTAGAATTAACTAAAATGTTCCTGATTTTCCGTTTATATTACCGATGGAAGATGTACACGTAAAACCGCTCTATTCCGGCTGAAACGTCGATATATGCAATAAAAACCGAACTTCTTCCCTTTTCAATATTTTGCTCAGTATTTCAACGAGAAACAAATAGATGATTGAAAATGAAGTATTTAAGGATATTATCTAATCAATTATGTGTTTGTATCCTTTTTATCGTATATTTAATGAATTGATAACAATAAACTGGAAATTCACAAAAACGTGGAAAAACAGCAAAAAATTGCCTAATTCGATGATATTTTGTTTATATCACATAACGGAAAAGGGGGGATGATAAACGTGAAAATATTGCTAAATTCGATGATTTATAGTACGAAACAAAATGCAAGAAAACTTGCTTAAAATGCAATATTATGCAAAATTCTGAGATTTGAAGGCCAAATCACATATCGTGATACTACATGAAATAGTATCGAAATATTGGTAGGAATGAGTCTATTTACGTAATATAAAACTACATGAAAAACGTGAAAAAGTCACTATTTTACCATATTTGAGGATTTTAACTTCAAATCACAGAGCGAGGTTTCGTATTATTTAGAATCAAGAAAAGACATATGACAATGTTGTTTCCAATACAAATGATATAAATCAATGTGTTTTCATTAGAATTAACTAAAATGTTCCTGATTTTCCGTTTATATTACCGATGGAAGATGTACACGTAAAACCGCTCTATTCCGGCTGAAACGTCGATATATGCAATAAAAACCGAACTTCTTCTCTTTTCAATATTTTGCTCAGTATTTCAACGAGAAACAAATAGATGATTGAAGATGAAGTATTTAAGGTTATTATCTAATCAATTATGTGTTTGTATCATTTTTATCGTATATATAATGAATTAATAACAATAAACTGGAAATTCAGAAAAACGTGGAAAAACAGCAAAAAATAGCCTAATTCGATGATATTTTGTTTATATCACATAAAGGAAAAGGGGGGATGATAAACGTGAAAATATTACTAAATTTCTATGATTTATAGTACGAAACAAAACGCAAGAAAACTTTTCTTAAAATGCAATATTATGCGAAATTCTGAGATTTGAAGGCCAAATCACATATCGTGATACTACATGAAATAGTATCGAAATATTGGTAAAAATGAATATATTTACGTAATATAAAACGACATGAAAAACGTGAAAAGAGTCACTATTATACCAAATTTGAGGTTTTAACTTCGAATCATAGAGCGAGGTTTCGTATTATTTAGATCCAAGAAAAGACATATGACAATGTTGTTTCCAATACAAATAATAAAAACCAATGTGTTACCATTAGAATGAACTAAAATGTTCCTGATTTTCCGTTTATATTACCGATGGAAGATGTACACGTATAACCACTCTATTCCGGCTGAAACGTCGATATATGCAATAAAAACCGAACTTCTCCCCTTTTCAATATGTTTCTCAGTATTTCAACGAGAAACAAATAGATGATTGAAAATAAAGTATTTAAGGTTATTATCTAATCAATTATGTGTTTGTATCCTTTTTATCGTATATTTAATGAATTGATAACTATAAACTGAAAATTCACAAAAACGTGGAAAAACAGCAAAATATTGCCTAATTCGATTATATTTTGTTTAGATCCAAGAAAAGACATATGGCAATGTTGTTTCCAATACAAATGATAAAAACCAATGTGTTTTCATTAGAATTAACTAAAATGTTCCTGATTTTTCGTTTATATTACCGATGGAAGATGAACACGTAAAACCGCTCTATTCTGGCTGAAACGTCGATATATGCAATAAAAACCGAACTTCTCCCCTTTTCAATATCTTACTCAGTATTTCAACGAGAAACAAATAGATGATTGAAAATGAAGTATTTAAGGTTATTATCTAATCAATTATGTGTTTGTATAATTTTTATCGTATATTTAATGAATTAATACCAATAAACTGGAAATTAACAAAAACGTGGAAAAACAGCAAAATATTGCCTAATTCGATGATATTTTGTTTATATCACATAAATAAAAAGGGGGGATGATAAAGGTCAAAATATACTAAATTTGATGATTTATAGTACGAAACAAAATGCAAGAAAACTTGCCTAAAATGCAATATTATGCGAAATTCTGAGATTTGAAGGCCAAATCACATATCGTGATACTACATGAAATAGTATCGAAATATTGGTAAAAATGAATATATTTTCGTAATATCAAACAACATGAAAAACGTGAAAAAAGTCACTATTATACTAAATTTGAGGATTTTATCTTCGAATCATAAAGCGAGGTTTCGTATTATTTAGATCCAAGAAAAGACATATGACAATGTTGTTTCCAATACAAATGATAAAAATCAATGTGGTTTCATTAGAATGAACTAAAATGTTCCTGATTTTCCGTTTATATTACCGATGGAAGATGTAACCGTAAAACCGGTCTATTCCAGCTGAAACGTCGATATATGCAATAAAAACCGAACTTCTCCCCTTTTCAATATCTTACTCAGTATTTCAACGAGAAACAAATAGATGATTGAAAATGAAGTATTTAAGGTTATTATCTAATCAATTACGTGTTTGCATCATTTTTATCGTATATTTTATGAATTAATAACAATAAACTGGATATTCACAAAAACGTGGAAAGACGGCAAAATATTGCCTATTTCGATGATATTTTGTTTAAATCACATAAAGGAAAAGGGGATGACAAGCGTCAAAATATTGCTAAATTCGATGATGTTGAGTGCGAAACAAAATGCAAGAAAACTTGCTTAAAACGCAATATTATCCAAATTCTAAGATATGAAGGTCAAATCACATATCGTGATACTATATGAAATAGTATCGAAATATTGGTAAAAATGAATATATTTACGTAATATCAAACTACATAAAAAACGTGAAAAAGTCACTATTATAAAACAATTTGAGAATTTTAACTTCGAATCTTAAAGCGAGGTTTCGTATTATTTAGATCCAAGAAAAGACATATGACAATGTTGTTTCCAATACAAATGATAAAAATCAATGTGTTTTCATTAGAATGAACTAACATGTTCCTGATTTTCCGTTAATATTACCGATGGAAGATGTACACGTAAAACCGCACAATTCCGGCTGAAACGTCGATATATGCAATAAAAACCGAACTTCTCCCCTTTTCAATATCTTACTCAGTATTTCAATGAGAAACAAATAGATGATTGAAGATGAAGTATTTAAGTTTATTATCTAATCAATTACATGTTTGCATCTCTTTTATCGTTAATTTAATGAATTAATTCCAATAAACTGAAAATTCACAGAAACGTGGAAAAACGGCAAAATATTGCCTAATTTGATGATATTTTGTTTAAATCACATAAAGGAAAAGGGGATGATAAACGTCAAAATATTGCTAAATTCGTTAATTTTTAGGTCGAAACAAAATGCAAGAAACTTGCTTAAAAATGCAACATTTGCGAAATTTTGAGATATGAAGGCCAAATCTCATATCGTGAGAAAACATGAAGTAGTGTCGATATATTGGTAAAAACGAATATATTTACGTAAAATCACACCACATGAAAAAAGCCTCTGCATCACTCTCTTGATCCTCTGCATAACTCTCTTGAGTCTCTGCATCACTCTCTTGAGCCACTGCATCCCTCTCTTGAGCCTCTGCATAACTCTCTTGAGTCTCTGAATCCCTCTCTTGAGCCTCTGAATCCCTCTCGTAAGCCTCTGCATCACTCACTTTAGCCTCTGCATCACTTTCGTAAGCCTCTGAATCACTCTCATGAGCCTCTGCATCCCTCTCATGGGCCTCTCCATAACTCCCTTGTGTCTCTGAATCCCTCTCTTGAGCCTCTGAATCCCTCTCTTGAGCCTCTGAATCCCTCTCGTAAGCCTCTGCATCACTCACTTTAGCCTCTGCATCACTTTCGTAAGCCTCTGAATCACTCTCTTGAGCCTCTGCATCCCTCTCTTGAGCCTCTGCATCCCTCTCTTGAACTCCTGCAACCCTCTCTTGAGCTTTTCATGTAGTTCGATATTACGTAAATATATTCATTTTTACCAATATTTCGATACTATTTCATGTAGGATCACGATATGTGATTTGGCATTCAAATGTTAGAATTTCGCATAATATTGCATTTTAATCATGTTTTCTTGCATTTTGTTTCGTACGTAGACCCATGGAGAAGTGAGGGAAGACCCAGGCTTACCTTTTAACAATAACTTCCCCTGAGTCTTAGAATTTAGCAATATTTTGACGTTTATCATCTCCTTTTCTTTTATGTGATTTAAACAAAATATCATCGAATTAGGCAATATTTTGCCGTTTTTCCACGTTTTTGTGAATTTTCAGTCTATGGGTATTAATTCATTATATATACGATAAAAATGATGCAAACACATAATTGATTAGATAATAACCTTAAATACTTCATTTTCAATCATCTATTTGTTTCTCGTTAAAATACTGAGTGAGATATTGAAAAGGGGAGAAGTTCTGTTTTTATTGCATATTCATATTGCATATATTATTATTGCATATATTATTGCATGTTTTTATTGCATTCCTGACGTTTCAGCCGGAATAGAGCGGTTTTCGTTTACATCTTCCATCGGTAATATAAACGGAAAATCAGGAACATTTTAGTTAATTCTAATGAAAACACATTGATTTTTATCATTTGTATTGGAAACAACATTGTCATATGTCTTTTCTTGGATCTAAATATTACGAAACCTCGCTCTATGATTTGAAGTTAAAATCCTCAAATATGGTTATATAGTGACTTTTTTCACGTTTTTCTTGTAGTTTCATATTACGAAAATATATTCATTTTTACCAATATTTCGATACTATTTCATGTAGTATCACGATATGTGATTTGGCCTTCAAATCTCAGAATTTCGCATAAATTTGCATTTTAAGCAAGTTTTCTTGCATTTTGTTTCGTACGAAAAATCATCGAATTTAGCAATATTTTGACGTTTATGATCCCCTTTTCCTTTATGTGATTTAAACAAAATATCATCGAATTAGGCAATATTTTGCCGTTTTTCCACGTTTTTGTGAATTTTCAGTTTATTGGTATTAATTCATTATATATATGATAAAAATGATGCAAACACATAATTGATTAGATAATAACCTTAAATACTTCAATCAACTTCATAAATACTTCATTTTCAATCAACTATTTGTTTCTCGTTAAAATACTGAGTATGATATTGAAAAGGGGAGAAGTTCTGATTTTATTGCATATATCGACGTTTCAGAAGGAATAGAGCGGTTTTCGTGTACATCTTCCATCGGTAATATGAACGGAAAATAGGAACATTTTAGATAATTCTAATGAAAACACATTGATTTTTATCATTTGTATTGGAAACAACATTGTCATATGTCTTTTCTTGGATCTAAATAATATGAAACCTCGCCGTTTTTCCACGTTTACGTGAATTTTCAGTTTAATGTTATTAATTCATTAAATACCTGCATAAATTTCGCTTTATGACCTGCATAAAGCGAAACCGTCGCTCTGCCGTCCAGTCCAAGTGGTTAGGCCATACGTGGCAAGGGTTCCGAGAGTTCTTCTACTCCCCGAACAAGAACTTTTATAAGTGCCTCTTGAATACATCCACCTTTTTTCCGGTAATATTTCTAATGCTTGCTGGGGGAGTGGGGGGGGGTGATACTGAACAGCCGTGGACCTCTGATGCTCAGACAGTGCTCTCTGATTGTGCCTATGGCATCTCTACTCCTCACTGGTTCTATTCTGCATTTCCTTCTGTATCTTTCGCTCCAGTATGTTGTTATTCTACTGTGCAAATTTGGGACCTGACCTCCCTGTCTTCTATGTATATATTATTTGATACCTCTCTCTCCTCTCTTTTTCAGAAGAATACACTTTGAGAGCTTTGAAACGGTCCCAATAATTTAGGCGTTTTTTCTTTTTTATACGTGCCGTATATGTTCTCTGTAGTCCCTCTATTTCAGACATCTCTCCTGCTCTGAAAGAGGAAGCGAGTACAGAGCAGTAATAAAGACGAGACAGCACCAATTATTTAAATAGTATTAGCATTGCTGTGGGATCTCTGGTGCCACGTCTGTGGCACTCACACATCTGTGGCACTCACACGTCTGTGGCACTCACACGTCTGTGGCACTCACACGTCTGTGGCATTCGCACGTCTGTGGCACTCGCACGTCTGTGGCACTCACACGTCTGGGACACTCGCACGTTTGTGGAACTCGCACGTCTGTGACACTCGCATGTGTGTGGCACTCACGTCTCTGGCACTCAGACGTCTGTGGCACTCACGTCTCTAGCACTCGCACGTCTGTGGCAGTCGCACGTCTCTAACACTCACACTGCTTCTAACACGGATTTTCGCTCCATAATAAATACATTCCAGTCACCTAAAACAAAAAATTCGTGTACTATACTATATTCCTTTTAGTACACATTACATTAATCTTCACTGAAAAAGAAGTTTTAAACTGGCTTGAGAGAAATATAGGCTCTCTGGGGGAAGAAGACTACAGCTTATGATATTCTGCAAAAGTACAACTCCTAATATAATTTTTTGGGCATCGCAGTCATGAAGACTTTCAACGAGGAGCTGGATGGCACCAGTTGGTGCTGTATGCGTTCCCTGTTCTTCCCCCCCTCTCTGCGTTGCCCTGTGAACGAAACCACGGTAGCAAGATGGTGGGTGTCAACACCACGCAGTACTCCAGCAGGTATATTTCCTTCAGTCCGCATGTTATCTGAGCGATCTTAAACTCCCCGAGGGCGTGGATGTAAGTCCGCCTCTCCTGGACGAACACCCTTCCCAAAGTCGGGAGTTGGCTTTCTGAACCGTTTAACTCGCATCGTGGTCGTAGACTACGTTCTGTCACTTGGGCACGTGACAGAACGCAAGTCACCTGTCGCCAAGTGACTGTCACATTCTGTCACGTGGGCACTTGGTGGGTGAGCTGTTCTATGACCAGAATTCAGAAGTTGTCACTATAGGCTTCTCCGGGACCACCTGTGGTGCTCACATACATTTCAGAGCTTCACCTACGCCAAAAACAACCAACCAGTTGTCAAGGTATACCTCGGCCCCGCTAAGGTTTACAGTGGAGTAATGCTCCTGGTCTCCCACTTCTTCCGTTACGTCACAATCTTCCATAACAGCGTGTGAAAGGAAGGTAATTACCAGGATGAAGCACCAAGCCATTACGACTATATAGCACTTGGAAGGGCTACAAGAATTTAGGATAGGACAGAGGGAAGGAATAGTACCCAACCACTTGGGCGGTCGGGGGATTGAACGGCGACCTGATTAGCAATGTGAAGCGCCTTGTGTTTAAGTTGAACTTGCCAATTGCTGGGTTTTCATTGCCTAGTTTACGCAATTCAAAATATGCGGGTGTGTGGACCAAGAGCTGGAGCCAGGGCTGGCGCTCGCGAATGAAACTTGTATGGTATTCTGGAGCCAGAGGTGACGTCACACCTTCCTCGTGGCCATAATCCACCATATTCTAATATCACTATTAGAGTATGTCATTATCAGAGCCCATCCTCCTAGGAGCTTTGGTAGTAAATATAGTAACGATTAGGACCGTAGTATATATACCGACGGACAACGAAATTAGAGAGCAGAAATTGACACTATTGAGTTGGACAAACTGGAAAACTACTTTTTACTTGTATTGCAAAGACAAACTAAACTAACCTAACCTTCCTAGGATTGTGTGGCACGCACACACGCACGCACGTGTTTACCCCCGTCAAGACTGGTTTCCTTCAGGAGGTGACACGTCTACAAGCGAGTGTGGATGGCTTCCGTTCCTCTCTCCTGCTTGCTGCAACTATGGTGCATGAAGACACACATTGCCCTACGTTACTTCATCTGGTGGTCGAGCCCATCCAGCGGTTGAGACCTCTGGGCAACAGCAACAGTGTGAGGGCACAGCTTCTGTGAGGTTCAACAAGGCCCACCTAGATCAGTCGGCCCAGCTAGCTAGCATGTTTGGGCACACATTGGTTCAAGTGGGAACCGTGAAGTTGGTATCAGTTGCTGGGTTACCTTTCAGACCCTTCAGTGGTTAGGCTACATATATATACTCCCCTGAGGTTGCCCTGTGCCTTCCCATGATGGACCATGTGGTTGGGTTGCAAGGCACTGTTCCACTGCTCCGGCTGCGTTATACTCACACCCGGTTTCATCATTGACTTACATCCGGCTTCGTCTTTGACTCGCCCTTCTGCACCTCTCCATACCCTGGCCACTTACTTCCTTGAACGTCTCCCACGTTCCCAGTAGTGACTAACTACACACGTGGAGTAACTTCACTTCTCTTACAACTGCATCTTTAATTAGGGAAGCTCTACAGCGCCATAATTGTACTCGAACCAGAACCAATGCCCCTAACTGCTTAAACTTGTCATGCGCGGTGACTGTTGTCGCTGACGAGTGTGGGTGTCGTAAAGATCTTTGGTCCATTTACTATGGTCAGAATATTTTGATGTAATAACTGATGATCCCACTGCCACTGATGGTCCCACTGTTACTGATGATCCCATTGCCACTAATGCTTTATACACGTATGAACACCTTGTTGACTGTAGGTGTGAGATTTTTCATCATAATAAAAACAGAACTTCTCCCTTTTTCAATATCTTACTCAGTATTTTAACGAGAAACAAATAGTTGATTGAAAATGAAGTATTTAAGGTTATTATCTAATCAATTATGTGTTTGCATCATTTTTATCATATATATAATGAATAAATACCCATAAACTGAAAATTCACGAAAACGTGTAAAAACGGCAAAATATTGCCTAATTCGATGATATTTTGTTTAAATCACATAAAGGAAAAGGGGATGATAAACGTCAAAATATTGCTAAATTCGATGATAATTCGTACGAAACAAAATGCAAGAAAACTTGGTTAAAATGCAATATTATGCGAAATTCTGAGATTTGAAGTCCAAATCACATATCGTGATACTACATGAAATAGTATCGAAATATTGGTAAAAATTAATATATATACGTAATATCAAACTACATGAAAAACGTGAAAAAAGTCACTATTTAACCATATTTGAGGATTTTAACTTCAAATCATAGAGCGAGGTTTCGTATTATTTAGATCCAAAAAAATACATATGACAATGTTGTTTCCAATACAAATGATAAAAATCAATGTGTTTTCATTAGAATTAACAAAAAAAAACTGATTTTCCGTTAATATTACCGATGGAAGATGTACACGAAAACATCTGTATTCCGGCTGAAACGTCGATATATTCAATAAAAACAGAACTTCTCCCCTTTTCAATATCTTACTCAGTATTTTAACGAGAAACAAATAGTTGATTGAAAATGAAGTATTTAAGGTTATTATCTAATCAATTATGTGTTTGCATCATTCTTATCGTATATATAATGAATTAATACCCATAAACTGAAAATTCACAAAACGTGGAAAAAACGGCAAAATATTGCCTAAGTCGATGATATTTTGTTTAAATCACATCAAATCAAGGAAAAGGGGATGATAAACGTCAAAATATTGCTAAATTCGATGATTTTTCGTACGAAACAAAATGCAAGACTACTTGCTTGAAATGCAATATTATGCGACATTCTGAGATTTGAAGGCCAAATCACATATTGTGATACTACATGAAATAGTATCGAAATATTGGTAAAAATGAATATATTTACGTAATATCAAACTACATGAAAAACGTGAAAAAAGTCACTATTTTACCATATTTGAGGATTTAAACTTCAAATCATAGAGCGAGGTTTCGTATTGTTTAGATCCAAGAAAAGACATAAGACAATGTTGTTTCCAATACAAATGATAAAAAACAATGTGTTTTCATTAGAATTAACTAAAATGTTCTTGATTTTCCGTTTATATTACCGATGGAAGATGTACACGAAAACTGTTCTATTCCGGCTGAAACGTCGATATATGCAATAAAAACAGAACTTCTCCCCTTTTCAATATCTTACTCAGTATCTTAACGAGAAACAAATAGTTGATTGAAAATGAAGTATTTAAGGTTAATTTCTAATCAATTATGTGTTTGCATCATTTTTATCGTATATATAATATAACAAAAAAAAAAACTGATTTTCCGTATATATTACCGATGGAAGATGTGCACGAAAACATCTCTATTCCGGCTGAAGCAGTGAAGAGGAGTGTCACGTGCTTCTGTAGAGGTGGTGAAGCACCATAGTTGTTCGAGGAAACTTCATGGTGTAGCAGCCAGGAGAGCTGTGGAGGACCCTAGTAGAGGTAGTGAAGCACTATAGTTGCCCAAGGAAAACTTCATGGTGTAGCAGCCAGGAGGAGCTGCAGAGGATCCTGGTAGTTCCTGAAGAGATCAGGGTAGTGAACTTCCAGATATGGAAGGGAAGTTCTAAAGGATTACTTGTAGGGAAGTGATAGAGTGTTTGGTTGTCCTTAGGGTGCAAGGCGCAGTGAAAGGTGAGTGATTGTTTGCCGTTCTTGTGCCGAGGAGTGCCTACGTCTGTAACTCTGAAGCATAGAGTTACAGACGTAGGTTGGATTACCTACAGATGTATGTGTTTTAGGACTGATAGGGTGATCGATTGATCATTGTTGTGTATCAAGGAACATTTATACTGATATATATATATATATATATATATATATATATATATATATATATATATATATATATCAGTATATATATATATATATATATATATATATATATATATATATATATATATATATATATATATATATATATATATATATATATATATATATATATATATATATATATATATATATGTATATATATATTAGTATATTTTGGTAGCAGTCTTTCCTGTAGACATATATTATTAAATATGACCGAAAAAGTAAGATTAATAATTCTAACACGAATTTTCTCAATCTTTCGTACATTTCTTTTCACTGTTGGAGGTAAATCAAAAATCAATTCTCCAAAATTCATTTTTATTTCTAGTCTGACGCGACACGAGCGCGTTTCGTAAAACTTATTACATTTTCAAAGACTTTAGTTCACAAATACACAACTGAATAGAACTTACGCATCTCCGATTTTATATCTACATTTGAGTGAGGTGGAAGGGGTGATGTGGCATTAACACAAGACAGAACAAGATGTGGCATTAATAGGGTATTAATTTCATCAACACAAGACAGAACACGAAACATTGGATATTGAATAGAAGTGTTTGTAGAAAGCCTATTGGTCCATATTTCTTGATGCTTCTGTTTTGGAGCGGAGTCGTGAGGTGGGTAGAATATAGTTGTGCAATAATTGGCTGTTGATTGCTGGTGTTGACTTCTTGATGTGTAGTGCCTCGCAAACGTCAAGCCGCCTGCTATCGCTGTATCTATCGATGATTTCTGTGTTGTTTACTGGGATTTCTCTGGCGATGGTTTGGTTGTGGGAAGAGATTATATGTTCCTTAATGGAGCCCTGTTGCTTATGCATCGTTAAACGCCTAGAAAGAGATGTTGTTGTCTTGCCAATATACTGGTTTTTTTTGAGCTTACAGTCCCCAAGAGGGCATTTGAAGGCATAGACGACGTTAGTCTCTTTTACAGCGTTCTGTTTTGTGTCTGGAGAGTTTCTCATGAGTAGGCTGGCCGTTTTTCTGGTTTTATAGTAAATCGTCAGTTGTATCCTCTGATTTTTGTCTGTAGGGATAACGTTTCTATTAACAATATCTTTCAGGACCCTTTCCTCCGTTTTATGAGCTGTGGAAAAGAAGTTCCTGTAAAATAGTCTAATAGGGGGTATAGGTGTTGTGTTAGTTGTCTCTTCAGAGGTTGCATGGCTTTCCACTTTTCTTCTTATGATGTCTTCGACGAAACCATTGGAGAAGCCGTTATTGACTAGGCAGGGTAAGGCAGGTCCAGGTCCTAGGTTTTCGTTGTTGTTGTAGTAGTTAGTACTTTGTTGAATAAATTGTTTTGTTAAGTTGAACGCTGTCTTTCGTTACACCTCGAGCTGACTTCATAGCCCCACACAACAAAATATCTCGAGAGAATCTGTGACTCATTAGATGATTGATTGAAAATGAAGTATTTAAGGTTATTATCTAATCAATTATGTGTTTGCATCATTTTTACCGTATATATAATGAATTAATACCCATAGACTGAAAATTCACAAAAACGTGGAAAAACGGCAAAATATTGCCTAATTCGATGATATTTTGTTTAAATCACATAAAGGAAAAGGAGATGATAAACGTCAAAATATTGCTAAATTCTAAGACTCAGGGGAAGTTATTGTTAAAAGGCAAGCCTGGGTCTTCCTTCACTTCTCCATGGGTCTACGTACGAAACAAAATGCAAGAAAACTTGATTAAAATGCAAAATTTGCGAAATTCTAACATTTGAATGCCAAATCACATATCGTGATCCTACATGAAATAGTATCGAAATATTGGTAAAAATGAATATATTTACGTAATATCGAACTACATTAAAAGCTCAAGAGAGGGTTGCAGGAGTTCAAGAGAGGGATGCAGAGGCTCAAGAGAGGGATGCAGAGGCTCAAGAGAGTGATTCAGAGGCTTACGAAAGTGATGCAGAGGCTAAAGTGAGTGATGCAGAGGCTTACGAGAGGGATTCAGAGGCTCAAGAGAGGGATTCAGAGGCTCAAGAGAGGGATTCAGAGACACAAGGGAGTTATGGAGAGGCCCATGAGAGGGATGCAGGGGCTCATGAGAGTGATTCAGAGGCTTACGAAAGTGATGCAGAGGCTAAAGTGAGTGATGCAGAGGCTTACGAGAGGGATTCAGAGGCTCAAGAGAGGGATTCAGAGACTCAAGAGAGTTATGCAGAGGCTCAAGAGAGGGATGCAGTGGCTCAAGAGAGTGATGCAGAGACTCAAGAGAGTTATGCAGAGGATCAAGAGAGTGATGCAGAGGCTTTTTTCACGTGGTGTGATTTTACGTAAATATATTCGTTTTTACCAATATATCGATACTACTTCATGTTTTCTCACGATATGAGATTTGGCCTTCAAATCTCAAAATTTCGCAAATGTTGCATTTTTAAGCAAGTTTCTTGCATTTTGTTTCGACCTAAAAATTAACGAATTTAGCAATATTTTGACGTTTATCATCCCCTTTTCCTTTATGTGACTTAAACAAAATATCATCGAATTAGGCAATATTTTGCCGTTTTTCCACGTTTCTGTGAATTTTCAGTTTATTGGAATTAATTCATTAAATTAACGATAAAAGAGATGCAAACATGTAATTGATTAGATAATAAACTTAAATACTTCATCTTCAATCATCTATTTGTTTCTCATTGAAATACTGAGTAAGATATTGAAAAGGGGAGAAGTTCGGTTTTTATTGCATATATCGACGTTTCAGCCGGAATTGTGCGGTTTTACGTGTACATCTTCCATCGGTAATATTAACGGAAAATCAGGAACATTTTAGTTCATTCTAATGAAAACACATTGATTTTTATCATTTGTATTGGAAACAACATTGTCATATGTCTTTTCTTGGATCTAAATAATACGAAACCTCGCTTTAAGATTCGAAGTTAAAATCCTCAAATTGTTTTATAATAGTGACTTTTTCACGTTTTTTATGTAGTTTGATATTACGTAAATATATTCATTTTTACCAATATTTCGATACTATTTCATATAGTATCACGATATGTGATTTGACCTTCATATCTTAGAATTTGGATAATATTGCGTTTTAAGCAAGTTTTCTTGCATTTTGTTTCGCACTCAACATCATCGAATTTAGCAATATTTTGACGCTTGTCATCCCTTTTTCCTTTATGTGATTTAAACAAAGTATCATCGAAATAGGCAATATTTTGCCGTCTTTCCACGTTTTTGTGAATATCCAGTTTATTGTTATTAATTCATAAAATATACGATAAAAATGATGCAAACACGTAATTGATTAGATAATAACCTTAAATACTTCATTTTCAATCATCTATTTGTTTCTCGTTGAAATACTGAGTAAGATATTGAAAAGGGGAGAAGTTCGGTTTTTATTGCATATATCGACGTTTCAGCTGGAATAGACCGGTTTTACGGTTACATCTTCCATCGGTAATATAAACGGAAAATCAGGAACATTTTAGTTCATTCTAATGAAACCACATTGATTTTTATCATTTGTATTGGAAACAACATTGTCATATGTCTTTTCTTGGATCTAAATAATACGAAACCTCGCTTTATGATTCGAAGATAAAATTCCTTAAATTTGGTGTAATAGTGACTTTTTTCACGTTTTTCATGTTGTTTGATATTACGAAAATATATTCATTTTTACCAATATTTCGATACTATTTCATGTAGTATCACGATATGTGATTTGGCCTTCAAATCTCAGAATTTCGCATAATATTGCATTTTAGGCAAGTTTTCTTGCATTTTGTTTCGTACTATAAATCATCAAATTTAGTATATTTTGACCTTTATCATCCCCCCTTTTTACTTATGTGATATAAACAAAATATCATCGAATTAGGCAATATTTTGCTGTTTTTCCACGTTTTTGTTAATTTCCAGTTTATTGGTATTAATTCATTAAATATACGATAAAAATTATACAAACACATAATTGATTAGATAATAACCTTAAATACTTCATTTTCAATCATCTATTTGTTTCTCGTTGAAATACTGAGTAAGATATTGAAAAGGGGAGAAGTTCGGTTTTTATTGCATATATCGACGTTTCAGCCAGAATAGAGCGGTTTTACGTGTACATCTTCCATCGGTAATATAAACGAAAAATCAGGAACATTTTAGTTAATTCTAATGAAAACGCATTGGTTTTTATCATTTGTATTGGAAACAACATTGTCATATGTCTTTTCTTGGATCTAAACAAAATATAATCGAATTAGGCAATATTTTGCTGTTTTTCCACGTTTTTGTGAATTTTCAGTTTATTGTTATCAATTCATTAAATATACGATAAAAAGGATACAAACACATAATTGATTAGATAATAACCTTAAATACTTCATTTTCAATCATCTATTTGTTTCTCGTTGAAATACTGAGAAACATATTGAAAAGGGGAGAAGTTCGGTTTTTATTGCATATATCGACGTTTCAGCCGGAATAGAGTGGTTTTACGTGTACATCTTCCATCGGTAATATAAACGGAAAATCAGGAACATTTTAGTTCATTCTAATGGTAACACATTGGTTTTATTATTTGTATTGGAAACAACATTGTCATATGTCTTTTCTTGGATCTAAATAATACGAAACCTCGCTCTATGATTCGAAGTTAAAACCTCAAATTTGGTATAATAGTGACTCTTTTCACGTTTTTCATGTAGTTTTATATTACGTAAATATATTCATTTTTACCAATATTTCGATACTATTTCATGTAGTATCACGATATGTGATTTAGCCTTCAAATCTCAGAATTTCGTATAATATTGCATATTTAGCAAGTTTTCTTGCATTTTGTTTCGTACTAAAAATCATCGAATTTAGCAATATTTTGACGTTTATCATCTCACTTTTCCTTTACGTGATATAAACAAAATATCATCGAATTAGGCAATATTATGCTGCTTTTACACGTTTTTGTAAATTTTCAGTTTATTGTTATTAATTCATTAAATATACGATAAAAATGATGCAAACACATAATTGAATAGAAATTAACCTTAAATACCTCATTTTCAATAAACTATTTGTTTCTCGTTAAAATACTTGTTAAGATATTGAAAAAGGGAGAATTTCTGTTTTTATTGCATATATCGACGTTTCCGCCGGATTAGAGCGGTTTTATGTATTCATCTTCCGTCGGTAATATAAACGGAAAATCAGGAACATTTTAGTTAATTCTAATGAAAACATATTGATTTTTATCATTTGTATTGGAAACAACATTGTCATATGTCTTTTCTTGGATCTAAATAATACGAAACCTCGCTCTATGATTCGAAGATAAAATCCTCAAATTTGATATAATAGTGACTTTTTCACGTTTTTTTTGTAGTTTGATATTACGTAAATATATTCATTTTACCAATATTTCGATACTATTTCATGTTGTATCACGATATGTGATTTGGTCTTCATATCTCAGTATTTCGCATATTTTGCATTTTCAGCATGTTTTCGTACTAAAAATCATTGAATTTAGTAATATTTTGACGTTTATCATCCCCCTTTTCCTTTATGTGATATAAACAAAATATAATCGAATTAGGCAATATTTTGCTGTTTTTCCACGTTTTTGTGAATTTTCAGTTTATTGTTATCAATTCATTAAATATACGATAAAAGGGATACAAACACATAATTGATTAGATAATAACCTTATATACTTCATTTTCAATCATCTATTTGTTTCTCGTTGAAATACTGAGAAACATATTGAAAAGGGGAGAAGTTCGATTTTTATTGCATATATAGACGTTTCAGCCGGAATAGAGCGGTTTTACATGTATATCTTCCATCGGTAATATAAACGGAAAATCAGGAACATTTTAGTTCATTCTAATGGTAACACATTGGTTTTTATCATTTGTATTGGAAACAACATTGTCATATGTCTTTTCTTGGATCTAAATAATACGAAACCTCACTTTATGATTCGAAGATAAAACCTCAAATTTGGTATAATAGTGACTCTTTGCGCGTTTTTCATGTAGTTTTATATTACGTAAATAGACTAATTTTTACCAATATTTCGATACTATTTCATGTAGTATCACGATATGTGATTTGGCCTTCAAATCTCAGAATTTCGCATAATATTGCATTTTAAGAAAAGTTTTCTTGCATTTTGTTTCGTAATATAAATCATAGAAATTTAGTAATATTTTCACGTTTATCATCCCCCCTTTTCCTTTATGTGATATAAACAAAATATTATCGAATTAGGCAATATTTTGCTGTTTTTCCACGTTTTTGTGAATTTCCAGTTTATTGGTATTTACATCTTCTGTCGGTAATATAAACGAAAAAGCAGGAACATTTTAGTTCATTCTAATGAAAACACATTGATTTTTATCATTAGTATTGGAAACAACATTGTCATGTGTCTTTTCTTGGATCTAAATAATACGAAACCTCGCTTTATGATTCGAAGTTAAAACCTCAAATTTGGTATAATAGTGAATTTTTTCACGTTTTTCATGTAGTTTGATATTACGTAAATATATTCATTTTTACCAATATTTCGATACTTTTTCATGTAGTATCAGGATATATGATTTGGCCTTCAAATCTCAGAATTTTGCATAATATTGCATTTTAAGAAAAGTTTTCTTGCATTTTGTTTCGTACTATAAATCATTGATTTTAGTAATATTTTCACGTTTATCATCCCCCCTTTTTCTTTATGTGATATAAACAAAATATCATCGAATTAGGCAATTTTTTGCTGTTTTTTCACGTTTTTGTGAATTTCCAGTTTATTGTTATTAATTCATTATATATACGATAAAAATGATACAAACACATAATTGATTAGATAATAACTTTAAATACTTCATCTTCAATCATCTATTTGTTTCTCGTTGAAATACTGAGTAAAATATTGAAAAGGGAAGAAGTTCGGTTTTTATTGCATATATCGACGTTTCAGCAGGAATAGAGCGGTTTTACGTGTATATCTTCCATCGGTAATATAAACGGAAAATCAGGAACATTTTAGTTCATACTAATGGTAACACATTGGTTTTTATCATTTGTATTGGAAACAACATTGTCATATGTCTTTTCTTGGATCTAAATAATACGAAACATCGCTTTATGATTCGAAGATAAAACCTCAAATTTGGTATAATAGTGACTCTTTTCACGTTTTTTTTGTAGTTTGATATTACGCAAATATATTCATTTTACCAATATTTCGATACTATTTCATGTTTTATCACGATATGTGATTTGGTCTTCAAATCTCAGTATTTCGCATATTTTGCATTTTAAGCATGTTTTTGTACTAAAAATCATTGAATTTAGTAATATTTTGACGTTTATCATCCCCCTTTGCCTTTATGTGATATAAACAAAATATAATCGAATTAGGCAATATTATGCTGTTTTTCCACGTTTTTGTAAATTTTCAGTTTATTGTTATTAATTCATTAAATATACGATAAAAATGATGCAAACACATAATTGAATAGAAATTAACCTTAAATACCTCATTTTCAATCAACTATTTGTTTCTCGTTAAAATACTTGTTAAGATATTGAAAAAGGGAGAATTTCTGTTTTTATTGTATATATCGACGTTTCCGCCGGATTAGAGCGGTTTTATGTATACATCTTCCGTCGGTAATATAAACGGAAAATCAGGAACATTTTAGTTATTTCTAATGGAAACACATTGATTTTTATCATTTGTATTGGAAACAACATTGTCATATGTCTTTTTCTTGGTTCTAAATAAAACGAAACCTTGCTCTATGATTTGAAGTTAAAATCCTCAAATATGGTAAAACAGTGACTTTTTTCACGTTTTTCATGTGGTGTGATTTTACGTAAATATATTCGTTTTTACCAATATATCGATACTACTTCATGTTTTCTCACGATATGTGATTTGGCTTTCAAATCTCAAAATTTCGCAAATGATGAATTTTTAAGCAAAATTCTTGCATTTTGTTTCGTACTAAAAATTAACGAATTTAGCAATATTTTGACGTTTATCATCCCCTTTTCCTTTATGTGATTTAAACAAAATATCATCGAATTAGGCAATATTTTGCCGTTTTTCCACGTTTCTGTGAATTTTAAGTTTATTGGAATTAATTCATTAAATATACGATAAAAGAGTTGCAAACATGTAATTGATTAGATAATAAACTTAAATACTTCATCTTCAATCATCTATTTGTTTCTCGTTGAAATACTGAGTAAGATATTGAAAAGGGGAGAAGTTCGGTTTTTATTGCATATATCGACGTTTCAGCCGGAATTCTGCGGTTTTACGTGTACATCTTCCATCGGTAATATAAACGGAAAATCAGGAACATTTTAGTTCATTCTAATGAAAACACATTGATTTTTATCATTTGTATTGGAAACAACATTGTCATATGTCTTTTCTTGGATCTAAATAATATGAAACCTCGCTTTAAGATTCGAAGTTAAAATCCTCAAATTTTTTATAATAGTGACTTTTTCACGTTTTTTATGTAGTTTGATATTACGTAAATATATTCATTTTTACCAATATTTCGATACTATTTCATATAGTATCACGATATGTGATTTTACCTTCATATCTTAGAATTTGGATAATATTGCATTTTAAGCAAGTTTTCTTGCATTTTGTTTCGCACTCAACATCATCGAATTTGGCAATATTTTGACGCTTGTCATCCCCTTTTCCTTTATGTGATTTAAACAAAATATCATCGAAATAGGCAATATTTTGCCGTCTTTCCACGTTTTTGTGAATATCCAGTTTATTGTTATTAATTCATAAAATATACGATAAAAATGCTGCAAACACGTAATTGATTAGATAATAACCTTAAATACTTCATTTTCAATCATCTATTTGTTTCTCGTCGAAATACTGAGTAAGATATTGAAAAGGGGAGAAGTTCGGTTTTTATTGCATATATCGACGTTTCAGATGGAATAGACCGGTTTTAAGGTTACATCTTCCATCGGTAATATAAACGGAAAATCAGGAACATTTTAGTTCATTCTAATGAAAACACATTAATTTTTATCATTTGTATTGGAAACAACATTGTCATATGTCTTTTCTTGGATCTAAACAAAATATAATCGAATTAGGCAATATTTTGCTGTTTTTCCACGTTTTTGTGAATTTTCAGCTTATTGTTATCAATTCATTAAATATACGATAAAAAGGATACAAACACATAATTGATTAGATAATAACCTTAAATACTTCATTTTCAATCATCTATTTGTTTCTCGTTGAAATACTGAGAAACATATTGAAAAGGGGAGAAGTTCGGTTTTTATTGCATATATCGACGTTTCATCTGGAATAGAGTGGTTTTACGTGTACATCTTCCATCGGTAATATAAACGGAAAATCAGGAACATTTTAGTTCATTCTAATGGTAACACATTGGTTTTTATTATTTGTATTGGAAACAACATTGTCATATGTCTTTTCTTGGATCTAAATAATACGAAACCTCGCTCTATGATTCGAAGTTAAAACCTCAAATTTGGTATAATAGTGACTCTTTTCACGTTTTTCATGTAGTTTTATATTACGTAAATATATTCATTTTTACCAATATTTCGATACTATTTCATGTAGTATCACGATATGTGATTTAGCCTTCAAATCTCAGAATTTCGTATAATATTGCATTTTTAGCAAGTTTTCTTGCATTTTGTTTCGTACTAAAAATCATCGAATTTAGCAATATTTTGACGTTTATCATCTCACTTTTCCTTTACGTGATATAAACAAAATATCATCGAATTAGGCAAAATTATGCTGTTTTTACACGTTTTTGTAAATTTTCAGTTTATTGTTATTAATTCATTAAATATACGATAAAAATGATGCAAACACATAATTGAATAGAAATTAACCTTAAATACCTCATTTTCAATAAACTATTTGTTTCTCGTTAAAATACTTGTTAAGATATTGAAAAAGGGAGAATTTCTGTTTTTATTGCATATATCGACGTTTCCGCCGGATTAGAGCGGTTTTATGTATACATCTTCCGTCGGTAATATAAACGGAAAATCAGGAACATTTTAGTTAATTCTAATGAAAACATATTGATTTTTATCATTTGTATTGGAAACAACATTGTCATATGTCTTTTCTTGGATCTAAATAATACGAAACTTCGCTCTATGATTCGAAGATAAAATCCTCAAATTTGATATAATAGTGACTTTTTCACGTTTTTTTGTAGTTTGATATTACGTAAATATATTCATTTTACCAATATTTCGATACTATTTCATGTTGTATCACGATATGTGATTTGGTCTTCAAATCTCAGTATTTCGCATATTTTGCATTTTAAGCATGTTTTCGTACTAAAAATCATTGAATTTAGTAATATTTTGACGTTTATCATCCCCCTTTTCTTTTATGTGATATAAACAAAATATAATCGAATTAGGCAATTTTTTGCTGTTTTTCCACGTTTTTGTGAATTTCCAGTTTTTTGGTATTAATTCATTATATATACGATAAAAATGATACAAACACATAATTGATTAGATAATAACCTTAAATACTTCATCTTCAATCATCTATTTGTTTCTCGTTGAAATACTGAGCAAAATATTGAAAAGAGAAGAAGTTCGGTTTTTATTGCATATATCGACGTTTCAGCCGGAATAGAGCGGTTTTACGTGTACATTTTCCATCGGTAATATAAACGGAAAATCAGGAACATTTTAGTTAATTCTAATGAAAACACATTGATTTATATCATTTGTATTGGAAACAACATTGTCATATGTCTTTTCTTGATTCTAAATAATACGAAACCTCGCTCTGTGATTTGAAGTTAAAATCCTCAAATATGGTAAAATAGTGACTTTTTCACGTTTTTCATGTAGTTTTATATTACGTAAATAGACTCATTCTTACCAATATTTCGATACTATTTCATGTAGTATCACGATATGTGATTTGGCCTTCAAATCTCAGAATTTCGCATAATATTGCATTTTAAGCAAGTTTTCTTGCATTTTGTTTCGTACTATAAATCATCGAATTTAGCAATATTTTCACGTTTATCATCCCCCCTTTTCCGTTATGTGATATAAACAAAATATCATCGAATTAGGCAATATTTTGCTGTTTTTCCACGTTTTTGTGAATTTCCAGTTTATTGTTATCAATTCATTAAATATACGATAAAAAGGATACAAACACATAATTGATTAGATAATATCCTTAAATACTTCATTTTCAATCATCTATTTGTTTCTCGTTGAAATACTGAGTAAAATATTGAAAAGGGAAGAAGTTCGGTTTTTATTGCATATATCGACGTTTCAGCAGGAATAGAGCGGTTTTACGTGTATATCTTCCATCGGTAATATAAACGGAAAATCAGGAACATTTTAGTTCATTCTAATGGTAACACATTGGTTTTTATCATTTGTATTGGAAACAACATTGTCATATGTCTTTTCTTGGATCTAAATAATACGAAACCTCGCTTTATGATTCGAAGATAAAACCTCAAATTTGGTATAATAGTGACTCTTTTCACGTTTTTTTTTGTAGTTTGATATTATGTAAAAATATTCATTTTACCATTATTTCGATACTATTTCATGTTGAATCACGATATGTGATTTGGTCTTCAAATCTCAGTATTTCGCATATTTTGCATTTTAAGCATGTTTTTGTACTAAAAATCATTGAATTTAGTAATATTTTGACGTTTATCATCCCCCTTTTCCTTTATGTGATATAAACAAAATATAATCGAATTAGGCAATATTTTGCTGTTTTTCCACGTTTTTGTGAATTTTCAGTTTATTGTTATCAATTCATTAAATATACGATAAAAAGGATACAAACACATAATTGATTAGATAATAACCTTATATACTTCATTTTCAATCATCTATTTGTTTCTCGTTGAAATACTGAGAAACATATTGAAAAGGGGAGAAGTTCGGTTTTTATTGCATATATCGACGTTTCAGCCGGAATAGAACGGTTTTACGTGTATATCTTCCATCGGTAATATAAACGGAAAATCAGGAACATTTTAGTATATTCTAATGGTAACACATTGGTTTTTATCATTTGTATTGGAAACAACATTGTCATATGTCTTTTCTTGGATCTAAATAATACGAAACCTTGCTTTATGATTCGAAGATAAAACCTCAAATTTGCTATAATAGTGACTCTTTGCACGTTTTTCATGTAGTTTTATATTACGTAAATAGACTCATTTTAACCAATATTTTGATACTATTTCATGTAGTATCACGATATGTGATTTGGCCTTCAAATCTCAGAATTTCGCATAATATTGCATTTTAAGCAAGTTTTCTTGCATTTTGTTTCGTACTATAAATCATCGAATTTAGCAATATTTTCACGTTTATCATCCCCCCTTTTCCGTTATGTGATATAAACAAAATATCATCGAATTAGGCAATTTTTTGCTGTTTTTCCACGTTTTTGTGAATTTCCAGTTTATTGTTATCAATTCATTAAATATACGATAAAAAGGATACAAACACATAATTGATTAGATAATATCCTTAAATACTTCATTTTCAATCATCTATTTGTTTCTCGTTGAAATACTGAGTAAAATATTGAAAAGGGAAGAAGTTCGGTTTTTATTGCATATATCGACGTTTCAGCAGGAATAGAGCGGTTTTACGTGTATATCTTCCATCGGTAATATAAACGGAAAATCAGGAACATTTTAGTTCATTCTAATGGTAACACATTGGTTTTTATCATTTGTATTGGAAACAACATTGTCATATGTCTTTTCTTGGATCTAAATAATACGAAACCTCGCTTTATGATTCGAAGATAAAACCTCAAATTTGGTATAATAGTGACTCTTTTCACGTTTTTTTTTGTAGTTTGATATTACGTAAAAATATTCATTTTACCAATATTTCGATACTATTTCATGTTGAATCACGATATGTGATTTGGTCTTCAAATCTCAGTATTTCGCATATTTTGCATTTTAAGCATGTTTTTGTACTAAAAATCATTGAATTTAGTAATATTTTGACGTTTATCATCCCCCTTTTCCTTTATGTGATATAAACAAAATATAATCGAATTAGGCAATATTTTGCTGTTTTTCCACGTTTTTGTGAATTTTCAGTTTATTGTTATCAATTCATTAAATATACGATAAAAAGGATACAAACACATAATTGATTAGATAATAACCTTATATACTTCATTTTCAATCATCTATTTGTTTCTCGTTGAAATACTGAGAAACATATTGAAAAGGGGAGAAGTTCGGTTTTTATTGCATATATCGACGTTTCAGCCGGAATAGAACGGTTTTACGTGTATATCTTCCATCGGTAATATAAACGGAAAATCAGGAACATTTTAGTATATTCTAATGGTAACACATTGGTTTTTATCATTTGTATTGGAAACAACATTGTCATATGTCTTTTCTTGGATCTAAATAATACGAAACCTTGCTTTATGATTCGAAGATAAAACCTCAAATTTGCTATAATAGTGACTCTTTGCACGTTTTTCACGTAGTTTTATATTACGTAAATAGACTCATTTTAACCAATATTTTGATACTATTTCATGTAGTATCACGATATGTGATTTGGCCTTCAAATCTCAGAATTTCGCATAATATTGCATTTTAAGCAAGTTTTCTTGCATTTTGTTTCGTACTATAAATCATCGAATTTAGCAATATTTTCACGTTTATCATCCCCCCTTTTCCGTTATGTGATATAAACAAAATATCATCGAATTAGGCAATTTTTTGCTGTTTTTCCACGTTTTTGTGAATTTCCAGTTTATTGTTATCAATTCATTAAATATACGATAAAAAGGATACAAACACATAATTGATTAGATAATATCCTTAAATACTTCATTTTCAATCATCTATTTGTTTCTCGTTGAAATACTGAGTAAAATATTGAAAAGGGAAGAAGTTCGGTTTTTATTGCATATATCGACGTTTCAGCAGGAATAGAGCGGTTTTACGTGTATATCTTCCATCGGTAATATAAACGGAAAATCAGGAACATTTTAGTTCATTCTAATGGTAACACATTGGTTTTTATCATTTGTATTGGAAACAACATTGTCATATGTCTTTTCTTGGATCTAAATAATACGAAACCTCGCTTTATGATTCGAAGATAAAACCTCAAATTTGGTATAATAGTGACTCTTTTCACGTTTTTTTTTGTAGTTTGATATTACGTAAAAATATTCATTTTACCAATATTTCGATACTATTTCATGTTGAATCACGATATGTGATTTGGTCTTCAAATCTCAGTATTTCGCATATTTTGCATTTTAAGCATGTTTTTGTACTAAAAATCATTGAATTTAGTAATATTTTGACGTTTATCATCCCCCTTTTCCTTTATGTGATATAAACAAAATATAATCGAATTAGGCAATATTTTGCTGTTTTTCCACGTTTTTGTGAATTTTCAGTTTATTGTTATCAATTCATTAAATATACGATAAAAAGGATACAAACACATAATTGATTAGATAATAACCTTATATACTTCATTTTCAATCATCTATTTGTTTCTCGTTGAAATACTGAGAAACATATTGAAAAGGGGAGAAGTTCGGTTTTTATTGCATATATCGACGTTTCAGCCGGAATAGAACGGTTTTACGTGTATATCTTCCATCGGTAATATAAACGGAAAATCAGGAACATTTTAGTATATTCTAATGGTAACACATTGGTTTTTATCATTTGTATTGGAAACAACATTGTCATATGTCTTTTCTTGGATCTAAATAATACGAAACCTCGCTTTATGATTCGAAGATAAAACCTCAAATTTGCTATAATAGTGACTCTTTGCACGTTTTTCATGTAGTTTTATATTACGTAAATAGACTCATTTTAACCAATATTTTGATACTATTTCATGTAGTATCACGATATGTTATTTGGCCTTCAAATCTCAAAATTTCGAATAATATTGCATTTTAAGCCAATTTTCTTGCATTTTGTTTCGTACTAAAAAGCATCGAATTTAGTAATATTTTGACGTTTATCATCTCCCTTTTCCTTTCTGTGATATAAACAAAATATCATCGAATTAGGCAATATTTTACTGTTTTTCCACGTTTTTGTAAATTTTCAGTTTATTGTTATTAATTCATTAATATATATGATAAAAATGATGCGAACACATAATTGATTAGAAATTAACCCGAAATACTTCATTTTCAATCGACTCTTTGTTTCTCGTTAAAGTACTTGATAAGATATTGAAAAGGGGAGAATTTCTGTTTTATTGAATATATCGACATTTCAGCCGGATTAGAGCGGTTTTACGTGTACATCGTCCATCGGTAATATAAACGGAAAATCAGGAACATTTTAGTTCATTCTAATGAAACCACATTGATTTTTATCATTTGTATTGGAAACAACATTGTAATATGTCTTTTCTTGGATCTAAATAAAACGAAACCTCGCTTCATGATTCGAAGATAAAATCCTCAAATTTGGTATAATAGTGACTTTTTTCACTTTTTTCATGTTGTTTGATATTACGAAAATATATTCATTTTACCAATATTTCGATACTATTTCATGTAGTATCACGATATGTGATTTGGCCTTCAAATCTCAGAATTTCGCATAATATTGCATTTTAGGCAAGTTTTCTTGCATTTTGTTTCGTACTATAAATCATCAAATTTAGTATATTTTGACGTTTATCATCCCCCTTTTTATTTATGTGATATAAACAAAATATCATCGAATTAGGCAATATTTTGCTGTTTTTCCACGTTTTTGTTAATTTCCAGTTTATTGGTATTAATTCATTAAATATACAATAAAAATTTTACAAGCACATAATTGATTAGATAATAACCTTAAATACTTCATTTTCAATCATCTATTTGTTTCTCGTTGAGGCTCATGAGAGTGGTGCATAAGCTCAAGAAAGTGATGCAGAGGCTCAAGAGAGGGATGCAGAGGCTGAAGAGAGTGATGCAGAGGCTCAAGAGAGTGATGCAGATGCTTAAGCGAATGATGCAGAGGCTCAAGACAGGGATGCAGAGGCTGAAGAGAGTGATGCATAGGCTTAGGTGAGTGATGCAGAGGCTTAAGAGAGGGATGCAGAGGATCAAGAGAATGATGCAGAGGCTCAAGAGAGTGCTGCAGAGCTTCAAGAGAGGGATGCTGAGGATTCAGAGAGGGATACAGAGGCTCAAGAGAGTGATGTAGAGGCTCAGGAGAGTGATGCAGAGGCTCAAGAGAGTGAAGCAGAGGATCATGAGAGTGATGCAGAGGTTCAAGAGAGTGATGCAGAGGATCAAGAGAGGAAAGCAGAGGCTTAAGAGAGTGATGCAGAGGCCGAAGAGAGTGATGCAGAGAGGGATGCAGAGGCTCAAGAGAGTGATGCAGACGATAAAGAGAGTGATGCAGAGGCTCAAGAGAGTGATGCAGAGGATCAAGAGAGGGAAGCAGAGGCTTAAGAGAGTTATGCAAAGGCTGAAAAGAGTGATGCAGAGGCTCTAGAGAGTGATGCAGAGGCTTAAGAGAGTGATTCAGAGGCTTACGAGAGTGATGCAGAGGCTTAAGAGAGTGAGGTAGAGGCTAAGGAGAGGGATGCAGAGGCCCAAGAGAGTGATGCAGAGGTTTAAGAGGGTTATGCAGAAGCTCAAGAGAGTGATGCAGAGGCTCAAGAAAGGGATGCAGGGGCTCAAGAGAGTGATGCAGAGGCTCAAGAGAGTGATTCAGAGGCTTAAGAGCGTGATGCAGAGGCTTAAGAGAGTGATGCAAAGGCTTGAGAGAGGGATGCAGAGGCTCAAGAGAGGGATGCAGAGGCTCAAGAGAGGGATGCAGAAGCTCAAGAGAGGGATGCAGAGGCTCAAGTGAGGGATGCAGATGCACAAGAGAAGGATGCAGAAGTACTTGAGAGTGATGCAGAGGCTCAACAGAGGGATGCAGAGGCTTAAGAGAGTGACGCAAAGTCTCAAGAGAGGGATGCAGAGGCTCATGAGAGGGATGCAGGAGTTCAAGAGAGGATTCAGAGGCTCAAGAGAGTGATTCAGAGGCTTACAAGAGTGATGCAGAGGCTTAAGAGAGGGATGCAGAGGCTCAAGAGAGGGATGCAGAGGCTCAAGAGAGGGATGCAGGGGCTCAAGAGAGGGATGCAAAGGCTCAAGTGAGGGATGCAGAGGCACAAGAGAGGGATGCAGATGCTCTTAGGAGTGACGCAGAATCTCAAGAGAGGAATGCAGAGGCTTAAGAGAGTGATGCAAAGGCTCAGGAGAGGGATGCAAAGGCTCATGAGAGGGATTCACGAGATCAAGAGAGTGATGCAGACGCTCAAGAAAGGGATGCAGCGGCTCAAAAAAGGGATGCAGAGGCTTAAAATGGTGATGCAGAGGCTCAAGAGAGTGATGCAGAGGCTCAAGAGAGGGATGCAGAAGCTCAAGAGAGTGATGCAGAAGCTCAAGAGAGTGATGCAGAGGATCAAGAGAGGGAATCTGAGGCTTAAGAGAGTGATGCAGAAGCTGAAGAGAGGGATGCAGAGGTTCAAGAGAATGATGCAGAGGCTCAAGAGAGTGCTGCAGAGGTTCAGGAGAGGGATGCTGAGGCTCCAGAGAGGGATGCAGAGGCTCAAGAGAGTGATGCAGAGGCTGAAGAGAGAGATGCAGAGGCATAAGAGAGTGATGAAGAGGCTCAACAGAGTAATACAGAGGCTCAAGAGAGTGATGTAGAGGCTCAAGAGAGTGATGCAGAGGCTCAAGAGAGTGAAGCAAAGGATCATGAGAGTGATGCAGAGGTTCAAGAGAGTGATGCAGAGGACCAAGAGAGGGAAGCAGAGGCTTAAGAGAGTGATGCAGAGGCCGAAGAGAGTGATGCAGAGAGGGATGCAGAGGCTCAAGAGAGTGATGCAGACGATAAAGAGAGAGTGATGCAGAGGCTCAAATGAGTGATGCAGAGGATCAAGAGAGGGAAGCAGAGACTTAAAAGAGTTATGCAAAGGCTGAAGAGAGTGATGTAGAGGCTCTAGAGAGTGATGCAGAGGCTTAAGAGAGTGATTCAGAGGCTTACGAGAGAGATGCAGAGGCTTAAGAGAGTGAGGTAGAGGCTAAGGAGAGGGATGCAGAGGCTTAAGAGGGTGATGCAGAGGCTGAAAAGAGTGATGCAGAGGCTCAAGAGAGGGATGCAGGGGCTCAATAGAGTGATGCAGAGGCTCAAGAGAGTGATTCAGAGGCTTAAGAGCGTGATGCAGAAGCTTAAGAGAATGATGCAGAAGTTTGAGAGAGGGATGCAGAGGCTCAAGAGAGGGATGCAGAGGCTCAAGAGAGGTATGCAGATGCACAAGAGAGGGATGCAGAGGCTTAAGAGAGTGATGCAAAGGCTCAAGAGAGGGATGCAGAGGCTCATGAGAAGGATGCAGGAGTTCATGAGAGGGATGCAGAGGCTCAAGAGAGTGATTCCGAGGCTTACGAGAGTGATGCAGAGGCATAAGAGAGTGATGCAGTGGCTTAAGAGAGGGATGCAGAGGCTCAAGAGAGGGATGCAGAGGCTGAAGAGAGGGATGCAGGGGCTCAAGAGAGGGATGCAAAGGCTCAAGTGAGGGATGCAGAGGCACAAGAGAGGGATGCAGATGCTCTTAAGAGTGACGCAGAATCTCAAGAGAGGAATGCAGAGGCTTAAGAGAGTGATGCAAAGACTCAGGAGATGGATGCAAAGGCTCATGAGAGGGATTCACGAGTTCAAGAGAGTGATGCAGACGCTCAAAAAAGGGATGCAGAGGCTTAAGAAAGTGATGCAGAGGCTCAGAAAAGGGATGCAGAGGCTTAAGAGGGTGATGCAGAGGCTCAAGAGAGTGATGCAGAGGTTCAAGAGAGGGATGCAGAGGCTCAAGAGAGTGATGCAGAGGGTCAAGAGAGTGATGCAGAGGATGAAGAGAGAGATGCAGAGGCTTAAGCGAGTGATGCAGAGGCTCATGAGAGCGATGCAGAGGCTCAAGAGAATGATGTAGAGGCTTAAGAGAGGGATGCAGAGGCTCAAGAGAATGATGTAGAGGCTCATGAGAGTGATGCAGAGGCTTGAGAGAGTGATGCAGAGGCTCAAGAGAGGGAAAATACTGAGTAAGATATTGAAAAGGGGAGAAGTTCTGTTTTTATTGCACATATCGACGTTGCAGCCGGAATAGAGCGGTTTTCGTTTATATCTTCCATCGGCAATATAAACGGAAAATCAGGAACATTTTAGTTAATTCTATTAAAAACACATTGATTTTTATCATTTGTATTGGAAACAACGTTGTCATATGTCTTTTCTTGGATCTAAATAATACGAAACCTCGCTCTATGATTTGAAGTTAAAATCCTCAAATATGGTTAAATAGTAACTTTTTCACGTTTTTCATGTAGTTTGATATTACGTAAATATATTCATTTTTTGAATATATATATAAAAAATGTTTTTTGAATATACGATAAAAATGATGCAAACAAAATGATGTAAATATATTCATGTAACCTCTTGAGTTACAGACGTAGGTAGTGAAGCACTATAGTTGCCCAAGGAAAACTTCATGGTGTAGCAGCCAGGAGGAGCTGCAGAGGATCCTGGTAGTTCCTGAAGAGATCAGGGTAGTGAACTTCCAGATATGGAAGGGAAGTTCTAAAGGATTACTTGTAGGGAAGTGATAGAGTGTTTGGTTGTCCTTAGGGTGCAAGGCGCAGTGAAAGGTGAGTGATTGTTTGCCGTTCTTGTGCCGAGGAGTGCCTACGTCTGTAACTCTGAAGCATAGAGTTACAGACGTAGGTTGGATTACCTACAGATGTATGTGTTTTAGGACTGATAGGGTGATCGATTGATCATTGTTGTGTATCAAGGAACATTTATACTGATATATATATATATATATCAGTATATATATATATATATATATATATATATATATATATATATATATATATATATATATATATATATATATATATATGTCGTACCTAATAGCCAGAACGCACTTCTCAGCCTACTATTCAAGGCCCGATTTGCCTAATAAGCCAAGTTTTCATGAATTAATGTTTTTTCGTCTACCTAACCTACCTAACCTAACCTAACCTAGCTTTTTTTGGCTACCTAACCTAACCTTACCAATAAATACAGGTTAGGTTAGGTTAGGTAGGGTTGGTTAGGTTCGGTCATATATCTACGTTAATTTTAACTCCAATAAAAAAAAATTGACCTCATACATAGAGAAAAGGGTTGCTTTATCATTTCATATGAAAAAAATATAGTAAATATATTAATTCAGGAAAACTTGGCTTATTAGGCAAATCGGGCCTTGAATAGTAGGCTGAGAAGTGAGTTCTGGCTACTAGGTACGACATATATATATATATATATATATATATATATATATATATATATATATATATATATATATATATATATATATATATATATATATATATATATATATATATGTATATATATATTAGTATATTTTGGTAGCAGTCTTTCCTGTAGACATATATTATTAAATATGACCGAAAAAGTAAGATTAATAATTCTAACACGAATTTTCTCAATCTTTCGTACATTTCTTTTCACTGTTGGAGGTAAATCAAAAATCAATTCTCCAAAATTCATTTTTATTTCTAGTCTGACGCGACACGAGCGCGTTTCGTAAAACTTATTACATTTTCAAAGACTTTAGTTCACAAATACACAACTGAATAGAACTTACGCATCTCCGATTTTATATCTACATTTGAGTGAGGTGGAAGGGGTGATGTGGCATTAACACAAGACAGAACAATATGTGGCATTAATAGGGTATTAATTTCATCAACACAAGACAGAACAAGAAGTGGTATTAATAGGGTATTAATTTCATCAACACAAGACAGAACACGAAACATTGGATATTGAATAGAAGTGTTTGTAGAAAGCCTATTGGTCCATATTTCTTGATGCTTCTGTTTTGGAGCGGAGTCGTGAGGTGGGTAGAATATAGTTGTGCAATAATTGGCTGTTGATTGCTGGTGTTGACTTCTTGATGTGTAGTGCCTCGCAAACGTCAAGCCGCCTGCTATCGCTGTATCTATCGATGATTTCTGTGTTGTTTACTGGGATTTCTCTGGCGATGGTTTGGTTGTGGGAAGAGATTATATGTTCCTTAATGGAGCCCTGTTGCTTATGCATCGTTAAACGCCTAGAAAGAGATGTTGTTGTCTTGCCAATATACTGGGTTTTTTTGAGCTTACAGTCCCCAAGAGGGCATTTGAAGGCATAGACGACGTTAGTCTCTTTTAAAGCGTTCTGTTTTGTGTCTGGAGAGTTTCTCATGAGTAGGCTGGCCGTTTTTCTGGTTTTATAGTAAATCGTCAGTTGTATCCTCTGATTTTTGTCTGTAGGGATAACGTTTCTATTAACAATATCTTTCAGGACCCTTTCCTCCGTTTTATGAGCTGTGGAAAAGAAGTTCCTGTAAAATAGTCTAATAGGGGGTATAGGTGTTGTGTTAGTTGTCTCTTCAGAGGTTGCATGGCTTTCCACTTTTCTTCTTATGATGTCTTCGACGAAACCATTGGAGAAGCCGTTATTGACTAGGCAGGGTAAGGCAGGTCCAGGTCCTAGGTTTTCGTTGTTGTTGTAGTAGTTAGTACTTTGTTGAATAAATTGTTTTGTTAAGTTGAACGCTGTCTTTCGTTACACCTCGAGCTGACTTCATAGCCCCACACAACAAAATATCTCGAGAGAATCTGTGACTCATTAGATGATTGATTGAAAATGAAGTATTTAAGGTTATTATCTAATCAATTATGTGTTTGCATCATTTTTATCGTATATATAATGAATTAATACCCATAGACTGAAAATTCACAAAAACGTGGAAAAACGGCAAAATATTGCCTAATTCGATGATATTTTGTTTAAATCACATAAAGGAAAAGGAGATGATAAACGTCAAAATATTGCTAAATTCTAAGACTCAGGGGAAGTTATTGTTAAAAGGTAAGCCTGGGTCTTCCTTCACTTCTCCATGGGTCTACGTACGAAACAAAATGCAAGAAAACTTGATTAAAATGCAATATTATGCGAAATTCTAACATTTGAATGCCAAATCACATATCGTGATCCTACATGAAATAGTATCGAAATATTGGTAAAAATGAATATATTTACGTAATATCGAACTACATTAAAAGCTCAAGAGAGGGTTGCAGGAGTTCAAGAGAGGGATGCAGAGGCTCAAGAGAGGGATGCAGAGGCTCAAGAGAGTGATTCAGAGGCTTACGAAAGTGATGCAGAGGCTAAAGTGAGTGACGCAGAGGCTTACGAGAGGGATTCAGAGGCTCAAGAGAGGGATTCAGAGGCTCAAGAGAGGGATTCAGAGACACAAGGGAGTTATGGAGAGGCCCATGAGAGGGATGCAGGGGCTCATGAGAGTGATTCAGAGGCTTACGAAAGTGATGCAGAGGCTAAAGTGAGTGATGCAGAGGCTTACGAGAGGGATTCAGAGGCTCAAGAGAGGGATTCAGAGACTCAAGAGAGTTATGCAGAGGCTCAAGAGAGGGATGCAGTGGCTCAAGAGAGTGATGCAGAGACTCAAGAGAGTTATGCAGAGGATCAAGAGAGTGATGCAGAGGCTTTTTTCATGTGGTGTGATTTTACGTAAATATATTCGTTTTTACCAATATATCGATACTACTTCATGTTTTCTCACGATATGAGATTTGGCCTTCAAATCTCAAAATTTAGCAAATGTTGCATTTTTAAGCAAGTTTCTTGCATTTTGTTTCGACCTAAAAATTAACGAATTTAGCAATATTTTGACGTTTATCATCCCCTTTTCCTTTATGTGACTTAAACAAAATATCATCGAATTAGGCAATATTTTGCCGTTTTTCCACGTTTCTGTGAATTTTCAGTTTATTGGAATTAATTCATTAAATTAACGATAAAAGAGATGCAAACATGTAATTGATTAGATAATAAACTTAAATACTTCATATTCAATCATCTATTTGTTTCTCATTGAAATACTGAGTAAGATATTGAAAAGGGGAGAAGTTTGGTTTTTATTGCATATATCGACGTTTCAGCCGGAATTGTGCGGTTTTACGTGTACATCTTCCATCGGTAATATTAACGGAAAATCACGAACATTTTAGTTCATTCTAATGAAAACACATTGATTTTTATCATTTGTATTGGAAACAACATTGTCATATGTCTTTTCTTGGATCTAAATAATACGAAACCTCGCTTTAAGATTCGAAGTTAAAATCCTCAAATTGTTTTATAATAGTGACTTTTTCACGTTTTTTATGTAGTTTGATATTACGTAAATATATTCATTTTTACCAATATTTCGATACTATTTCATATAGTATCACGATATGTGATTTGACCTTCATATCTTAGAATTTGGATAATATTGCGTTTTAAGCAAGTTTTCTTGCATTTTGTTTCGCACTCAACATCATCGAATTTAGCAATATTTTGACGCTTGTCATCCCCTTTTCCTTTATGTGATTTAAACAAAGTATCATCGAAATAGGCAATATTTTGCCGTCTTTCCACGTTTTTGTGAATATCCAGTTTATTGTTATTAATTCATAAAATATACGATAAAAATGATGCAAACACGTAATTGATTAGATAATAACCTTAAATACTTCATTTTCAATCATCTATTTGTTTCTCGTTGAAATACTGAGTAAGATATTGGAAAGGGGAGAAGTTCGGTTTTTATTGCATATATCGACGTTTCAGCTGGAATAGACCGGTTTTACGGTTACATCTTCCATCGGTAATATAAACGGAAAATCAGGAACATTTTACTTCATTCTAATGAAACCACATTGATTTTTATCATTTGTATTGGAAACAACATTGTCATATGTCTTTTCTTGGATCTAAATAATACGAAACCTCGCTTTATGATTCGAAGATAAAATCCTCAAATTTGGTGTAATAGTGACTTTTTTCACGTTTTTCATGTTGTTTGATATTACGAAAATATATTCATTTTTACCAATATTTCGATACTATTTCATGTAGTATCACGATATGTGATTTGGCCTTCAAATCTCAGAATTTCGCATAATATTGCATTTTAGGCAAGTTTTCTTGCATTTTGTTTCGTACTATAAATCATCAAATTTAGTATATTTTGACCTTTATCATCCCCCCTTTTTACTTATGTGATATAAACAAAATATCATCGAATTAGGCAATATTTTGCAGTTTTTCCACGTTTTTGTTAATTTCCAGTTTATTGGTATTAATTCATTAAATATACGATAAAAATTATACAAACACATAATTGATTAGATAATAACCTTAAATACTTCATTTTCAATCATCTATTTGTTTCTCGTTGAAATACTGAGTAAGATATTGAAAAGGGGAGAAGTTCGGTTTTTATTGCATATATCGACGTTTCAGCCAGAATAGAGCGGTTTTACGTGTACATCTTCCATCGGTAATATAAACGAAAAATCAGGAACATTTTAGTTAATTCTAATGAAAACGCATTGGTTTTTATCATTTGTATTGGAAACAACATTGTCATATGTCTTTTCTTGGATCTAAACAAAATATAATCGAATTAGGCAATATTTTGCTGTTTTTCCACGTTTTTGTGAATTTTCAGTTTATTGTTATCAATTCATTAAATATACGATAAAAAGGATACAAACACATAATTGATTAGATAATAACCTTAAATACTTCATTTTCAATCATCTATTTGTTTCTCATTGAAATACTGAGAAACATATTGAAAAGGGGAGAAGTTCGGTTTTTATTGCATATATCGACGTTTCAGCCGGAATAGAGTGGTTTTACGTGTACATCTTCCATCGGTAATATAAACGGAAAATCAGGAACATTTTAGTTCATTCTAATGGTAACACATTGGTTTTATTATTTGTATTGGAAACAACATTGTCATATGTCTTTTCTTGGATCTAAATAATACGAAACCTCGCTCTATGATTCGAAGTTAAATCCTCAAATTTGGTATAATAGTGACTCTTTTCACGTTTTTCATGTAGTTTTATATTACGTAAATATATTCATTTTTACCAATATTTCGATACTATTTCATGTAGTATCACGATATGTGATTTAGCCTTCAAATCTCAGAATTTCGTATAATATTGCATATTTAGCAAGTTTTCTTGCATTTTGTTTCGTACTAAAAATCATCGAATTTAGCAATATTTTGACGTTTATCATCTCACTTTTCCTTTACGTGATATAAACAAAATATCATCGAATTAGGCAATATTATGCTGCTTTTACACGTTTTTGTAAATTTTCAGTTTATTGTTATTAATTCATTAAATATACGATAAAAATGATGCAAACACATAATTGAATAGAAATTAACCTTAAATACCTCATTTTCAATAAACTATTTGTTTCTCGTTAAAATACTTGTTAAGATATTGAAAAAGGGAGAATTTCTGTTTTTATTGCATATATCGACGTTTCCGCCGGATTAGAGCGGTTTTATGTATTCATCTTCCGTCGGTAATATAAACGGAAAATCAGGAACATTTTAGTTAATTCTAATGAAAACATATTGATTTTTATCATTTGTATTGGAAACAACATTGTCATATGTCTTTTCTTGGATCTAAATAATACGAAACCTCGCTCTATGATTCGAAGATAAAATCCTCAAATTTGATATAATAGTGACTTTTTCACGTTTTTTTTGTAGTTTGATATTACGTAAATATATTCATTTTACCAATATTTCGATACTATTTCATGTTGTATCACGATATGTGATTTGGTCTTCATATCTCAGTATTTCGCATATTTTGTATTTTAAGCAAGTTTTCTTACTAAAAATCATTGAATTTAGTAATATTTTGACGTTTATCATCCCCCTTTTCCTTTATGTGATATAAACAAAATATAATCGAATTAGGCAATATTTTGCTGTTTTTCCACGTTTTTGTGAATTTTCAGTTTATTGTTATCAATTCATTAAATATACGATAAAAGGGATACAAACACATAATTGATTAGATAATAACCTTATATACTTCATTTTCAATCATCTATTTGTTTCTCGTTGAAATACTGAGAAACATATTGAAAAGGGGAGAAGTTCGGTTTTTATTGCATATATCGACGTTTCAGCCGGAATAGAGCGGTTTTACATGTATATCTTCCATCGGTAATATAAACGGAAAATCAGGAACATTTTAGTTCATTCTAATGGTAACACATTGGTTTTTATCATTTGTATTGGAAACAACATTGTCATATGTCTTTTCTTGGATCTAAATAATACGAAACCTCACTTTATGATTCGAAGATAAAACCTCAAATTTGGTATAATAGTGACTCTTTGCGCGTTTTTCATGTAGTTTTATATTACGTAAATAGACTAATTTTTACCAATATTTCGATACTATTTCATGTAGTATCACGATATGTGATTTGGCCTTCAAATCTCAGAATTTCGCATAATATTGCATTTTAAGAAAAGTTTTCTTGCATTTTGTTTCGTAATATAAATCATAGAAATTTAGTAATATTTTCACGTTTATCATCCCCCCTTTTCCGTTATGTGATATAAACAAAATATCATCGAATTAGGCTATTTTTTGCTGTTTTTCCACGTTTTTGTGAATTTCCAGTTTATTGTTATTAATTCATTATATATACGATAAAAATGATACAAACACATAATTGATTAGATAATAACCTTAAATACTTCATCTTAAATCATCTATTTGTTTCTCGTTGAAATACTGAGCAAAATATTGAAAAGAGAAGAAGTTCGGTTTTTATTGCATATATCGACGTTTCAGCCGGAATAGAGCGGTTTTACGTGTACATCTTCCATCGGTAATATAAACGGAAAATCAGGAACATTTTAGTTAATTCTAATGAAAACACATTGATTTATATCATTTGTATTGGAAACAACATTGTCATATGTCTTTTCTTGATTCTAAATAATATGAAACCTCGCTCTGTGATTTGAAGTTAAAATCCTCAAATATGGTAAAATAGTGACTTTTTCACGTTTTTCATGTAGTTTTGTATTACGTAAATAGACTCATTCTTACCAATATTTCGATACTATTTCATGTAGTATCACGATATGTGATTTGGCCTTCAAATCTCAGAATTTCGCATAATATTGCATTTTAAGCAAGTTTTCTTGCATTTTGTTTCGTACTATAAATCATCGAATTTAGCAATATTTTCACGTTTATCATCCCCCCTTTTCCGTTATGTGATATAAACAAAATATCATCGAATTAGGCAATTTTTTGCTGTTTTTCCACGTTTTTGTGAATTTCCAATTTATTGTTATCAATTCATTAAATATACGATAAAAAGGATACAAACACATAATTGATTAGATAATATCCTTAAATACTTCATTTTCAATCAACTATTTGTTTCTCGTTGAAATACTGAGCAAAATATTGAAAAGGGAAGTAGTTCGGTTTTTATTGCATATATCGACGTTTCAGCCGGAATAGAGCGGTTTTACGTGTACATCTTCCATCGGTAATATAAACGGAAAATCAGGAACATTTTAGTTAATTCTAATGAAAACACATTGATTTATATCATTTGTATTGGAAACAACATTCTCATATGTCTTTTCTTGATTCTAAATAATACGAAACCTCGCTCTGTGATTTGAAGTTAAAATCCTCAAATATGGTAAAATAGTGACTTTTTCACGTTTTTCATGTAGTTTTATATTACGTAAATAGACTCATTTTTACCAATATTTCGATACTATTTCATGTAGTATCACGATATGTGATTTGGCCTACAAATTTCAGAATTTCGCATAATATTGCATTTTAAGCAAGTTTTCTTGCATTTTGTTTCGTACTAAAAATCATCGAATTTAGTAATATTTTGACGTTTATCATCTCACTTTTCCTTTATGTGATATAAACAAAATATTATCGAATTAGGCAATATTTTGCGGTTTTTCCACGTTTTTGTGAATTTCCAGTTTATTGGTATTTACATCTTCTGTCGGTAATATAAACGAAAAATCAGGAACATTTTAGTTCATTCTAATGAAAACACATTGATTTTTATCATTTGTATTGGAAACAACATTGTCATGTGTCTTTTCTTGGATCTAAATAATACGAAACCTCGCTTTATGATTCGAAGTTAAAACCTCAAATTTGGTATAATAGTGAATTTTTTCACGTTTTTCATGTAGTTTGATATTACGTAAATATATTCATTTTTACCAATATTTCGATACTTTTTCATGTAGTATCAGGATATATGATTTGGCCTTCAAATCTCAGAATTTTGCATAATATTGCATTTTAAGAAAAGTTTTCTTGCATTTTGTTTCGTACTATAAATCATTGAATTTAGTAATATTTTCACGTTTATCATCCCCCCTTTTTCTTTATGTGATATAAACAAAATATCATCGAATTAGGCAATTTTTTGCTGTTTTTTCACGTTTTTGTGAATTTCCAGTTTATTGTTATTAATTCATTATATATACGATAAAAATGATACAAACACATAATTGATTAGATAATAACTTTAAATACTTCATCTTCAATCATCTATTTGTTTCTCGTTGAAATACTGAGTAAAATATTGAAAAGGGAAGAAGTTCGGTTTTTATTGCATATATCGACGTTTCAGCAGGAATAGAGCGGTTTTACGTGTATATCTTCCATCGGTAATATAAACGGAAAATCAGGAACATTTTAGTTCATACTAATGGTAACACATTGGTTTTTATCATTTGTATTGGAAACAACATTGTCATATGTCTTTTCTTGGATCTAAATAATACGAAACATCGCTTTATGATTCGAAGATAAAACCTCAAATTTGGTATAATAGTGACTCTTTTCACGTTTTTTTTGTAGTTTGATATTACGCAAATATATTCATTTTACCAATATTTCGATACTATTTCATGTTTTATCACGATATGTGATTTGGTCTTCAAATCTCAGTATTTCGCATATTTTGCATTTTAAGCATGTTTTTGTACTAAAAATCATTGAATTTAGTAATATTTTGACGTTTATCATCCCCCTTTGCCTTTATGTGATATAAACAAAATATAATCGAATTAGGCAATATTTTGCTGTTTTTCCACGTTTTTGTGAATTTTCAGTTTATTGTTATCAATTCATTAAATATACGATAAAAAGGATACAAACACATAATTGATTAGATAATAACCTTATATACTTAATTTCAATCATCTATTTGTTTCTCGTTGAAATACTGAGACACATATTGAAAAGGGGAGAAGTTCGGTTTTTATTGCATATATCGACGTTTCAGCCGGAATAGAACGGTTTTACGTGTATATCTTCCATCGGTAATATAAACGGAAAATCAGGAACATTTTAGTATATTCTAATGGTAACACATTGGTTTTTATCATTTGTATTGGAAACAACATTGTCATATGTCTTTTCTTGGATCTAAATAATACGAAACCTCGCTTTATGATTCGAAAATAAAACCTCAAATTTGGTATAATAGTGACTCTTTGCATGTTTTTCATGTAATTTTATATTACGTAAATAGACTCATTTTTACCAATATTTCGATACTATTTCATGTAGTATCACGATATGTGATTTGGCCTTCAAATCTCAGAATTTCGCATAATATTGCATTTTAAGCAAGTTTTCTTGCATTTTGTTTCGTACTAAAAATCATCGAATTTAGGAATATTTTGACGTTTATCATCTCACTTTTCCTTTATGTGATATAAACAAAATATCATCGAATTAGGCAATATTATGCTGTTTTTCCACGTTTTTGTAAATTTTCAGTTTATTGTTATTAATTCATTAAATATACGATAAAAATGATGCAAACACATAATTGAATAGAAATTAACCTTAAATACCTCATTTTCAATCAACTATTTGTTTCTCGTTAAAATACTTGTTAAGATATTGAAAAAGGGAGAATTTCTGTTTTTATTGTATATATCGACGTTTCCGCCGGATTAGAGCGGTTTTATGTATACATCTTCCGTCGGTAATATAAACGGAAAATCAGGAACATTTTAGTTATTTCTAATGGAAACACATTGATTTTTATCATTTGTATTGGAAACAACATTGTCATATGTCTTTTTCTTGGTTCTAAATAAAACGAAACCTTGCTCTATGATTTGAAGTTAAAATCCTCAAATATGGTAAAACAGTGACTTTTTTCACGTTTTTCATGTGGTGTGATTTTACGTAAATATATTCGTTTTTACCAATATATCGATACTACTTCATGTTTTCTCACGATATGTGATTTGGCTTTCAAATCTCAAAATTTCGCAAATGATGCATTTTTAAGCAAAATTCTTGCATTTTGTTTCGTACTAAAAATTAACGAATTTAGCAATATTTTGACGTTTATCATCCCCTTTTCCTTTATGTGATTTAAACAAAATATCATCGAATTAGGCAATATTTTGCCGTTTTTCCACGTTTCTGTGAATTTTAAGTTTATTGGAATTAATTCATTAAATATACGATAAAAGAGATGCAAACATGTAATTGATTAGATAATAAACTTAAATACTTCATCTTCAATCATCTATTTGTTTCTCGTTGAAATACTGAGTAAGATATTGAAAAGGGGAGAAGTTCGGTTTTTATTGCATATATCGACGTTTCAGCCGGAATTCTGCGGTTTTACGTGTACATCTTCCATCGGTAATATAAACGGAAAATCAGGAACATTTTAGTTCATTCTAATGAAAACACATTGATTTTTATCATTTGTATTGGAAACAACATTGTCATATGTCTTTTCTTGGATCTAAATAATATGAAACCTCGCTTTAAGATTCGAAGTTAAAATCCTCAAATTTTTTATAATAGTGACTTTTTCACGTTTTTTATGTAGTTTGATATTACGTAAATATATTCATTTTTACCAATATTTCGATACTATTTCATATAGTATCACGATATGTGATTTTACCTTCATATCTTAGAATTTGGATAATATTGCATTTTAAGCAAGTTTTCTTGCATTTTGTTTCGCACTCAACATCATCGAATTTGGCAATATTTTGACGCTTGTCATCCCCTTTTCCTTTATGTGATTTAAACAAAATATCATCGAAATAGGCAATATTTTGCCGTCTTTCCACGTTTTTGTGAATATCCAGTTTATTGTTATTAATTCATAAAATATACGATAAAAATGATGCAAACACGTAATTGATTAGATAATAACCTTAAATACTTCATTTTCAATCATCTATTTGTTTCTCGTCGAAATACTGAGTAAGATATTGAAAAGGGGAAAGTTCGGTTTTTATTGCATATATCGACGTTTCAGATGGAATAGACCGGTTTTAAGGTTACATCTTCCATCGGTAATATAAACGGAAAATCAGGAACATTTTAGTTCATTCTAATGAAAACACATTAATTTTTATCATTTGTATTGGAAACAACATTGTCATATGTCTTTTCTTGGATCTAAACAAAATATAATCGAATTAGGCAATATTTTGCTGTTTTTCCACGTTTTTGTGAATTTTCAGTTTATTGTTATCAATTCATTAAATATACGATAAAAAGGATACAAACACATAATTGATTAGATAATAACCTTACATACTTCATTTTCAATCATCTATTTGTTTCTCGTTGAAATACTGAGAAACATATTGAAAAGGGGAGAAGTTCGGTTTTTATTGCATATATCGACGTTTCAGCCGGAATAGAACGGTTTTACGTGTATATCTTCCATCGGTAATATAAACGGAAAATCAGGAACATTTTAGTATATTCTAATGGTAACACATTGGTTTTTATCATTTGTATTGGAAACAACATTGTCATATGTCTTTTCTTGGATCTAAATAATACGAAACCTCGCTTTATGATTCGAAGATAAAACCTCAAATTTGGTATAATAGTGACTCTTTGCATGTTTTTCATGTAATTTTATATTACGTAAATAGACTCATTTTTACCAATATTTCGATACTATTTCATGTAGTATCACGATATGTGATTTGGCCTTCAAATCTCAGAATTTTGCATAATATTGCATTTTAAGCAAGTTGTCTTGCATTTTGTTTCGTACTATAAATCATCGAATTTAGCAATATTTTCACGTTTATCATCCCCCCTTTTCCGTTATGTGATATAAACAAAATATCATCGAATTAGGCAATTTTTTGCTGTTTTTTCACGTTTTTGTGAATTTTCAGTTTATTGTTATTAATTCATTAAATATACGATAAAAAGGATACAAACACATAATTGATTAGATAATATCCTTAAATACTTCATTTTCAATCATCTATTTGTTTCTCGTTGAAATACTGAGTAAAATATTGAAAAGGGAAGAAGTTCGGTTTTTATTGCATATATCGACGTTTCAGCAGGAATAGAGCGGTTTTACGTGTATATCTTCCATCGGTAATATAAACGGAAAATCAGGAACATTTTAGTTCATTCTAATGGTAACACATTGGTTTTTATCATTTGTATTGGAAACAACATTGTCATATGTCTTTTCTTGGATCTAAATAATACGAAACCTCGCTTTATGATTCGAAGATAATACCTCAAATTTGGTATAATAGTGACTCTTTTCACGTTTTTTTTTGTAGTTTGATATTACGTAAAAATATTCATTTTACCAATATTTCGATACTATTTCATGTTGAATCACGATATGTGATTTGGTCTTCAAATCTCAGTATTTCGCATATTTTGCATTTTAAGCATGTTTTTGTACTAAAAATCATTGAATTTAGTAATATTTTGACGTTTATCATCCCCCTTTTCCTTTATGTGATATAAACAAAATATAATCGAATTAGGCAATATTTTGCTGTTTTTCCACGTTTTTGTGAATTTTCAGTTTATTGTTATCAATTCATTAAATATACGATAAAAAGGATACAAACACATAATTGATTAGATAATAACCTTATATACTTCATTTTCAATCATCTATTTGTTTCTCGTTGAAATACTGAGAAACATATTGAAAAGGGGAGAAGTTCGGTTTTTATTGCATATATCGACGATTCAGCCGGAATAGAACGGTTTTACGTGTATATCTTCCATCGGTAATATAAACGGAAAATCAGGAACATTTTAGTATATTCTAATGGTAACACATTGGTTTTTATCATTTGTATTGGAAACAACATTGTCATATGTCTTTTCTTGGATCTAAATAATACGAAACCTCGCTTTATGATTCGAAGATAAAACCTCAAATTTGCTATAATAGTGACTCTTTGCATGTTTTTCATGTAGTTTTATATTACGTAAATAGACTCATTTTAACCAATATTTTGATACTATTTCATGTAGTATCACGATATGTGATTTGGCCTTCAAATCTCAAAATTTCGAATAATATTGCATTTTAAGCCAATTTTCTTGCATTTTGTTTCGTACTAAAAAGCATCGAATTTAGTAATATTTTGACGTTTATCATCTCCCTTTTCCTTTATGTGATATAAACAAAATATCATCGAATTAGGCAATATTTTACTGTTTTTCCACGTTTTTGTAAATTTTCAGTTTATTGTTATTAATTCATTAATATATATGATAAAAATGATGCGAACACATAATTGAATAGAAATTAACCTTAAATACTTCATTTTCAATCGACTATTTGTTTCTCGTTAAAGTACTTGATAAGATATTGCAAAGGGGAGAATTTCTGTTTTATTGAATATATCGACATTTCAGCCGGATTAGAGCGGTTTTACGTGTACATCTTCCATCGGTAATATAAACGGAAAATCAGGAACATTTTAGTTCATTCTAATGAAACCACATTGATTTTTATCATTTGTATTGGAAACAACATTGTAATATGTCTTTTCTTGGATCTAAATAAAACGAAACCTCGCTTCATGATTCGAAGATAAAATCCTCAAATTTGGTATAATAGTGACTTTTTTCACTTTTTTCATGTTGTTTGATATTACGAAAATATATTCATTTTACCAATATTTCGATACTATTTCATGTAGTATCACGATATGTGATTTGGCCTTCAAATCTCAGAATTTCGCATAATATTGCATTTTAGGCAAGTTTTCTTGCATTTTGTTTCGTACTATAAATCATCAAATTTAGTATATTTTGACGTTTATCATCCCCCTTTTTATTTATGTGATATAAACAAAATATCATCGAATTAGGCAATATTTTGCTGTTTTTCCACGTTTTTGTTAATTTCCAGTTTATTGGTATTAATTCATTAAATATACGATAAAAATTTTACAAACACATAATTGATTAGATAATAACCTTAAATACTTCATTTTCAATCATCTATTTGTTTCTCGTTGAGGCTCATGAGAGTGGTGCATAAGCTCAAGAAAGTGATGCAGAGGCTCAAGAGAGGGATGCAGAGGCTGAAGAGAGTGATGCAGAGGCTCAAGAGAGTGATGCAGTGGCTAAAGAGAGTGATGCAGAGGCTTAAGAGAGTGATGCAGAGGCTTAAGAGAGGGGTGCAGAGGCTCAAGAGAGTGATGCAGAGGCTCAAGAGAGTGATGCAGATGCTTAAGCGAATGATGCAGAGGCTCAAGACAGGGATGCAGAGGCTGAAGAGAGTGATGCATAGGCTTAGGTGAGTGATGCAGAGGCTTAAGAGAGGGATGCAGAGGATCAAGAGAATGATGCAGAGGCTCAAGAGAGTGCTGCAGAGCTTCAAGAGAGGGATGCTGAGGCTTCAGAGAGGGATGCAGAGGCTCAAGAGAGTGATGTAGAGGCTCAGGAGAGTGATGCAGAGGCTCAAGAGAGTGAAGCAGAGGATCATGAGAGTGATGCAGAGGTTCAAGAGAGTGATGCAGAGGATCAAGAGAGGAAAGCAGAGGCTTATGAGAGTGATGCAGAGGCCGAAGAGAGTGATGCAGAGAGGGATGCAGAGGCTCAAGAGAGTGATGCAGACGATAAAGAGAGTGATGCAGAGGCTCAAGAGAGTGATGCAGAGGATCAAGAGAGGGAAGCAGAGGCTTAAGAGAGTTATGCAAAGGCTGAAAAGAGTGATGCAGAGGCTCTAGAGAGTGATGCAGAGGCTTAAGAGAGTGATTCAGAGGCTTACGAGAGTGATGCAGAGGCTTAAGAGAGTGAGGTAGAGGCTAAGGAGAGGGATGCAGAGGCCCAAGAGAGTGATGCAGAGGTTTAAGAGGGTTATGCAGAAGCTCAAGAGAGTGATGCAGAGGCTCAAGAAAGGGATGCAGGGGCTCAAGAGAGTGATGCAGAGGCTCAAGAGAGTGATTCAGAGGCTTAAGAGCGTGATGCAGAGGCTTAAGAGAGTGATGCAAAGGCTTGAGAGAGGGATGCAGAGGCTCAAGAGAGGGATGCAGAGGCTCAAGAGAGGGATGCAGAAGCTCAAGAGAGGGATGCAGAGGCTCAAGTGAGGGATGCAGATGCACAAGAGAAGGATGCAGAAGTACTTGAGAGTGATGCAGAGGCTCAACAGAGGGATGCAGAGGCTTAAGAGAGTGATGCAAAGTCTCAAGAGAGGGATGCAGAGGCTCATGAGAGGGATGCAGGAGTTCAAGAGAGGATTCAGAGGCTCAAGAGAGTGATTCAGAGGCTTACGAGAGTGATGCAGAGGCTTAAGAGAGGGATGCAGAGGCTCAAGAGAGGGATGCAGAGGCTCAAGAGAGGGATGCAGGGGCTCAAGAGAGGGATGCAAAGGCTCAAGTGAGGGATGCAGAGGCACAAGAGAGGGATGCAGATGCTCTTAGGAGTGACGCAGAATCTCAAGAGAGGAATGCAGAGGCTTAAGAGAGTGATGCAAAGGCTCAGGAGAGGGATGCAAAGGCTCATGAGAGGGATTCACGAGATCAAGAGAGTGATGCAGACGCTCAAGAAAGGGATGCAGCGGCTCAAAAAAGGGATGCAGAGGCTTAAAATGGTGATGCAGAGGCTCAAGAGAGTGATGCAGAGGCTCAAGAGAGGGATGCAGAAGCTCAAGAGAGTGATGCAGAAGCTCAAGAGAGTGATGCAGAGGATCAAGAGAGGGAATCAGAGGCTTAAGAGAGTGATGCAGAAGCTGAAGAGAGGGATGCAGAGGTTCAAGAGAATGATGCAGAGGCTCAAGAGAGTGCTGCAGAGGTTCAGGAGAGGGATGCTGAGGCTCCAGAGAGGGATGCAGAGGCTCAAGAGAGTGATGCAGAGGCTGAAGAGAGAGATGCAGAGGCATAAGAGAGTGATGAAGAGGCTCAACAGAGTAATACAGAGGCTCAAGAGAGTGATGTAGAGGCTCAAGAGAGTGATGCAGAGGCTCAAGAGAGTGAAGCAAAGGATCATGAGAGTGATGCAGAGGTTCAAGAGAGTGATGCAGAGGACCAAGAGAGGGAAGCAGAGGCTTAAGAGAGTGATGCAGAGGCCGAAGAGAGTGATGCAGAGAGGGATGCAGAGGCTCAAGAGAGTGATGCAGACGATAAAGAGAGAGTGATGCAGAGGCTCAAATGAGTGATGCAGAGGATCAAGAGAGGGAAGCAGAGACTTAAAAGAGTTATGCAAAGGCTGAAGAGAGTGATGTAGAGGCTCTAGAGAGTGATGCAGAGGCTTAAGAGAGTGATTCAGAGGCTTACGAGAGAGATGCAGAGGCTTAAGAGAGTGAGGTAGAGGCTAAGGAGAGGGATGCAGAGGCTTAAGAGGGTGATGCAGAGGCTGAAAAGAGTGATGCAGAGGCTCAAAAGAGGGATGCAGGGGCTCAATAGAGTGATGCAGAGGCTCAAGAGAGTGATTCAGAGGCTTAAGAGCGTGATGCAGAAGCTTAAGAGAATGATGCAGAAGTTTGAGAGAGGGATGCAGAGGCTCAAGAGAGGGATGCAGAGGCTCAAGAGAGGTATGCAGATGCACAAGAGAGGGATGCAGAGGCTTAAGAGAGTGATGCAAAGGCTCAAGAGAGGGATGCAGAGGCTCATGAGAAGGATGCAGGAGTTCATGAGAGGGATGCAGAGGCTCAAGAGAGTGATTCCGAGGCTTACGAGAGTGATGCAGAGGCATAAGAGAGTGATGCAGTGGCTTAAGAGAGGGATGCAGAGGCTCAAGAGAGGGATGCAGAGGCTGAAGAGAGGGATGCAGGGGCTCAAGAGAGGGATGCAAAGGCTCAAGTGAGGGATGCAGAGGCACAAGAGAGGGATGCAGATGCTCTTAAGAGTGACGCAGAATCTCAAGAGAGGAATGCAGAGGCTTAAGAGAGTGATGCAAAGACTCAGGAGATAGATGCAAAGGCTCATGAGAGGGATTCACGAGTTCAAGAGAGTGATGCAGACGCTCAAAAAAGGGATGCAGAGGCTTAAGAAAGTGATGCAGAGGCTCAGAAAAGGGATGCAGAGGCTTAAGAGGGTGATGCAGAGGCTCAAGAGAGTGATGCAGAGGTTCAAGAGAGGGATGCAGAGGCTCAAGAGAGTGATGCAGAGGGTCAAGAGAGTGATGCAGAGGCTGAAGAGAGAGATGCAGAGGCTTAAGCGAGTGATGCAGAGGCTCATGAGAGCGATGCAGAGGCTCAAGAGAATGATGTAGAGGCTTAAGAGAGGGATGCAGAGGCTCAAGAGAATGATGTAGAGGCTCATGAGAGTGATGCAGAGGCTTGAGAGAGTGATGCAGAGGCTCAAGAGAGGGAAAATACTGAGTAAGATATTGAAAAGGGGAGAAGTTCTGTTTTTATTGCACATATCGACGTTGCAGCCGGAATAGAGCGGTTTTCGTTTACATCTTCCATCGGCAATATAAACGGAAAATCAGGAACATTTTAGTTAATTCTATTAAAAACACATTGATTTTTATCATTTGTATTGGAAACAACGTTGTCATATGTCTTTTCTTGGATCTAAATAATACGAAACCTCGCTCTATGATTTGAAGTTAAAATCCTCAAATATGGTTAAATAGTGACTTTTTCACGTTTTTCATGTAGTTTGATATTACGTAAATATATTCATTTTTACCAATATTTCGATACTATTTCAAGTAGTATCACGATACGCGATTTGGCCTTTAAATCTCAGATTTTCGCATATTATTACATTTTAAGCAAGTTTTCTTGCATTTTGTTTCGTACGAAAAATCATCGAATTTGATTTCACCTGCATCCCTCTCTTGAGCCTCTGAATCCCTCTTTTGAGCCTCTGCATCATTCTCTCGAGCCGCTGCATCACTCTCTTCATCCTCTGCATCCCTCTCTTGAGCATCTGCATCACTCTCATGGGCCCCTGCATCCCTCTCTTGAGCCTCTGCATCACTCTCTTGAGCCACTGCATCACCCTCTTAAGCCTCTGCATCCCTTTCTTGAGCCTCTGCAACACTCTCTTCAGCCTCGGCATCACTCTCTTAAGCCTCTGAATCCCTCTCTTGATCCTCTGAATCCCTCTCTTGATCCTCTGCATCACTCTCTTGAGCCTCTGCATCACTCTCTGGATCCTCTGCATCACTCTCTTGAGCCTCTGAATCCCTCTCTTGATCCTCTGCAACACTCTCTTGTGCCTCTGAATCACTCCCTTGATCCTCTGCATCACTCCCTTGAGCCTCTGAATCACTCTCTTGATCCTCTGCATCACTCTCTTGAGCCTCTGCATCACTCTCATGAGCCTCTGCATCACTCTCCTGAGCCTCTGCATCCCTTTCTTAAGCCTCTACATCATTCTCTTGAGCCTCTGCATCACTCTCTTGATCCTCTGCATCACTCTCTTAAGCCTCTGCATCTCTCTCTTCAGCCTCTGCATCACTCTCTTGAGCCTCTGCTTCCCTCTCTAAAGCCTCTGCATCACTCATGTAAGCCTCTGCATCCTCTCTTCAGCCTCTGCATCCGTCTCTTGAGCCTCTGCATCATTCTCCTAAACCTCTGCATCCCTCTCTTGAGCCTCTGCATCACTCTCTTGAGCCTCTGCATCCCTCTCTTAAGCCTCTGCATCACTCTTTTTAGCCTCTGCATCACTCTCTTGAGCCTCTGCATCACTCTCTTGAGCCTCTGCATCCCTTTCTTAAGCCTCTGGATCACTCTCTTCATCCTCTGCATCACTGTCTTGAGCCTTAGCATCATTCTCTTGAGCCTCGGCATCCCTCTCTTAAGCCTCTACATCATTCTCTTGAGCCTCTGCATCACTCTCTTGAGCCTCTGCATCACTCTCTTAAGCCTCTGCATCTCTCTCTTCAGCCTCTGCATCACACTCTTGAGCCTCTGCATCCCTCTCTTGAGCCCCTGCATCCCTCTCTTAAGCCTCTGTATCACTCTCTACAGCCTCTGCATCACTCTCTTGAGCCTTGGCATCCCTCTCTTAAGCCTCTGGATCACTCTCATGAGCCTCTGCATCACTCTCTTCAATCTCTGCATCCCTCTCTTGACCCTCTGCATCATTCTCCTAAGCCTCTTCATCACTCGCTTGAGCCTTTGCATCACTCTCCTGAGCCTCTGCGTCACTCTCTTGAGCCTCTGCAACTCTCTCTTGAGCCTCTGCAACATTCCCTTCAGCCTCTGCATCACTCTCTTCAGCCTCTACATCCCCCTCTTAAGCCTCTGCATCACTCTCTTGAGCTTCTGCATCACTCTCGTAAGCCTCTGCATCACTCTCTTTTGTGCCTCTGCAACCCTCTCTTGAGCCTCTGCAACACTCTCTTCATCCTCTGAATCACTCTCGTAAGCCTCTGCATCCCTCGCTTGAGCCTCTGAATCCCTCTTTTGAGCCTCTGCATCACTCTCTTGATCCTCTGCATCCCTCTCTTGAGCATCTGCATCACTCTCTTGGGCCCCTGCATCCCTCTCTTGAGCCTCTGCATCACTCTCTTCAGCCACTGCATCACCCTCTTAAGCCTCTGCATCCGTTTCTTTAGCCTCTGGATCACTCTCTTCAGCCTCTGCATCACTCAATCGAGCCTCTGCATCACTCTCTTCATCCTCTGCATCACTCTCTTGAGCCTCTGCATCACTCTCTTGAGCCTCTGCATCACACTCTTGAGCCTCTGCATCCCTCTCTTGAGCCCCTGCATCCCTCTCTTAAGCCTCTGTATCACTCTCTACAGCCTCTGCATCACTCTCTTGAGCCTTGGCATCCCTCTCTTAAGCCTCTGGATCACTCTCATGAGCCTCTGCATCACAGAGGCTCATGATATATCGACGTTTCCGCCGGATTAGAGCGGTTTTATGTATACATCTTCCGTCGGTAATATAAACGGAAAATCAGGAACATTTTAGTTAATTCTAATGAAAACATATTGATTTTTATCATTTGTATTGGAAACAACATTGTCATATGTCTTTTCTTGGATCTAAATAATATGAAACCTCGCTTTAAGATTCGAAGTTAAAATCCTCAAATTTTTTATAATAGTGACTTTTTCACGTTTTTTATGTAGTTTGATATTACGTAAATATATTCATTTTTACCAATATTTCGATACTATTTCATATAGTATCACGATATGTGATTTTACCTTCATATCTTAGAATTTGGATAATATTGCATTTTAAGCAAGTTTTCTTGCATTTTGTTTCGCACTCAACATCATCGAATTTGGCAATATTTTGACGCTTGTCATCCCCTTTTCCTTTATGTGATTTAAGCAAAATATCATCGAAATAGGCAATATTTTGCCGTCTTTCCACGTTTTTGTGAATATCCAGTTTATTGTTATTAATTCATAAAATATACGATAAAAATGATGCAAACACGTAATTGATTAGATAATAACCTTAAATACTTCATTTTCAATCATCTATTTGTTTCTCGTCGAAATACTGAGTAAGATATTGAAAAGGGGAAAGTTCGGTTTTTATTGCATATATCGACGTTTCAGATGGAATAGACCGGTTTTAAGGTTACATCTTCCATCGGTAATATAAACGGAAAATCAGGAACATTTTAGTTCATTCTAATGAAAACACATTAATTTTTATCATTTGTATTGGAAACAACATTGTCATATGTCTTTTCTTGGATCTAAACAAAATATAATCGAATTAGGCAATATTTTGCTGTTTTTCCACGTTTTTGTGAATTTTCAGTTTATTGTTATCAATTCATTAAATATACGATAAAAAGGATACAAACACATAATTGATTAGATAATAACCTTAAATACTTCATTTTCAATCAACTATTTGTTTCTCGTTGAAATACTGAGCAAAATATTGAAAAGGGAAGAAGTTCGGTTTTTATTGCATATATCGACGTTTCAGCCGGAATAGAGCGGTTTTACGTGTACATCATCCACCGGTAATATAAACGGAAAATCAGGAACATTTTAGTTCATTCTAATGGTAACACATTGGTTTTTATTATTTGTATTGGAAACAACATTGTCATATGTCTTTTCTTGGATCTAAATAATACGAAACCTCGCTCTATGATTCCAAGTTAAAACCTCAAATTTGGTATAATAGTGACTCTTTTCACGTTTTTCATGTAGTTTTATATTACGTAAATATATTCATTTTTACCAATATTTCGATACTATTTCATGTAGTATCACGATATGTGATTTAGCCTTCAAATCTCAGAATTTCGTATAATATTGCATTTTTAGCAAGTTTTCTTGCATTTTGTTTCGTACTAAAAATCATCGAATTTAGCAATATTTTTACGTTTATCATCTCACTTTTCCTTTACGTGATATAAACAAAATATCATCGAATTAGGCAATATTTTGCTGTTTTTCCAGCAATATTTTGCTGTTTTTCAACATTTTTGTGAATTTCCAGTTTATTGTTATTAATTCATTAAATATACAATAAAAATAATACAAACACATAATTGATTAGAAAATAACCTTAAATACTTCATCTTCAATCATCTACTTGTTTCTCGTTGAAATACTGAGTAGGATATTGAAAACAGGAGAAGGTCGGTTTTTATTGCATATATCGACGTTTCAGCCGGAATAGAGCGGTTTTACGTGTACATCTTCCATCAATAATATAAACGGAAAATCAGGAACATTTTAGTTCATTCTAATGAAAACACATTGATATTTATCATTTGTATTACAAACAACATTGTCTTTTCTTGGATCTAAATAATATGAAACCTCACTTTATGATTCGAAGTTAAAAACCTCATATTTGGTATAATAGTGACTTTTTTCACGTTTTTCATGTAGTTTGATATTACGTAAATATATTCATTTTTACCAATATTTCGATACTTTTTCATGTAGTATCACGATATGTGATTTGGCCTTCAAATATCAGATTTTCGCATAATATTGCATTTTAAGCAAGTTTTCTTGCATTTTGTTTCTTACACAACATCATCGAAATTAGCAATATTTTGACGTTTATCATCCTCTTTTTCCTTTATTTGATAGAAACAAAATATCATCGAATTAGGCAATATATTGCCGTTTTTCCACGTTTTTTTGAATTTTCAGTTTATTGTTATTAATTCATTAAATATACGATAAAAATGATACAAACACGTAATTGATTAGATAATAAACTTAAATACTTCATCTTCAATCATCTACTTGTTTCTCGTTGATATAATGAGTAGGATATTGAAAAGGGGAGAAGTTCGGTTTTTATTGCATATATCGACGTTTCAGCCGGAATTGTACGGTTTTACGTGTACATCTTCCATCGGTAATATAAACGGAATATCAGGAACATTTTAGTTCTTTCTAATGAAAACACATTGATTTTTATCATTTGTATTACAAACAACATTGTCATATGTCTTTTCTTGGATCTAAATAATACGAAACCTCGCTTTATGATTCGAAGTTAAAACCTCAAATTTGGTATAATAGTGACTCTTTTCACGTTTTTCGTGTAGTTTGATATTACGTAAATATATTCATTTTTACCAATATTTCGATGCTTTTTAATGTAGTATCACGATATGTGATTTGGCCTTCAAATCTCAGAATTTCGCATAATATTGCTTTTTAGTTACTTTCTTCACGTTTTTCATGTAGTTTGATATTACGTAAATATAATCATTTTTACCAATATTTCGATACTTTTTCATGTAGTATCACGATATGTGATTTGGCCCTCAAATCTCAGAATTTTGCATAATATTGCATTTTAAGCAAGTTTACTTGCATTTTGTTTCGTACTATAAATCAACGAATTTAGTAATATTTTGACGTTTATCATCCCCCTTTTCCTTTATGTGATATAAACAAAATATCATCGAATTAGGCAATATTTTGCTGTTTTTCCACGTTTTTGTGAATTTCCAGTTTATTGTTATTAATTCATTAAATATACGATAAAAATGATACAAACACATAATTGATTAGATAATAACCTTAAATACTTCATTTTCAATCATCTATTTGTTTCTCGTTGAAATACTGAGTAAGATATTGAAAAGGGGACAAGTTCGGTTTTTATTGCATATTTCGACGTATCAGCTGGAATGGAGCGGTTTTACGTTTACATCTTCCATCGGTAATATAAACGGAAAATCAGGAACATTTTAGTAAATTCTAATGAAAACACATTGATTTTTATCATTTGTATTGGAAACAACATTGTCATATGTCTTTTCTTGGATCTAAATAATACGAAACCTCGCTTTATGATTCAAAGGTAAAATCCACAAATTTTGTAAAATAGTGACTTTTTTCACGTTTTTCATATAGTTTGATATTACGTAAATATATTCATTTTTACCAATATTTCGATACTATTTCATGTAGTATCACGATATGTGATTTGGCCTTCAAATCTCAGAATTTTGCATAATATTGCATTTTAAGCAAGTTTTCTTGCATTTTGTTTCGTACTATAAATCATCGAATTTAGTAATATTTTGACGTTTATCATCCCCCTTTTCCTTTATGTGATATAAAAAAATATCATCGAATTAGGCAATATTTTGCTGTTTCAACATTTTTGTGAATTTCCAGTTTATTGTTATTAATTCAATATATATACGATAAAAATGATACAAACACATAATTGATTAGATAATAACCTTAAATACTTCATCTTCAATCATCTACTTTTTTCTAGTAGAAATACTGAGTAGGATATTGAAAAGGGGAGAAGTTCGGTTCTTATTGCATATATCGACGTTTCAGCTGGAATTGTGCGGTTTTACGTGTACACCTTCCATCGGTAATATAAACGGAAAATCAGGAACATTTTAGTTCATTCTAATGAAAACACATTGATTTTTATCATTTATATTGGAAACAACATTGTCATATGTCTTTTCTTGGATCTAAATAATACGAAACCTCGCTTTATGATTCGAAGTTAAAATCCACAAATTTGGAATAATAGTGACTTTTTTCACGTTTTTCATGTAGTTTGATATTACGTAAATATATTCATTTTTACCAATATTTCGATACTATTTCATGTAGTATCACGATATGTGATTTGGAATTCATATATCAGATTTTTGCAAAATATATCATTTTAAGCTAGTTTTCTTGCATTTTGTTTCGTACTAAACATCATCGAATTTAGCAATATTTCGACGTTTATTATCCCCTTTTTCCTTTATGTGATATAAACAAAATATCATCGAATTAGGCAATATTTTGCTGCTTTTCCACGTTTTTTTGAATTTCCAGTTTATTGTTATTAATTCATTAAATATACAATAAAAATAATACAAACACATAATTGATTAGATAATAACCTTAAATTCTTCATTTTCAATCATCTATTTGTTTCTCGTAGAAATACTGAGTAGGATATTGAAAAGGGGATAAGTTCGGTTTTTATTGCATTTATCGACGTTTCAGCTGGAATAGAGCGGTTTTTTGTTTACATCTTCCATCGGTAATATGAACGGAAAATCAGGAACATTTTAGTTAATTCTAATGAAAACACATTGATTTTTATCATTTGTATTGGAAACAACATTGTCATATGTCTTTTCTTGGATCTAAATAATACGAAACCTCGCTTTATAATTCGAAGTTAAGATCCACAAATTTGGAATAATAGTGACTTTTTTTCACGTTTTTCATGTAGTTTGATATTACGTAAATATATTCATTTTTACCAATATTTCGATACTATTTCATGTAGTATCACGATATGTGATATGGCCTTCAAATCTCATAATTTCGCATAATATTGCATTTTAGTTACTTTTTTCACGATTTTCATGTAGTTTGATATTACGTAAATATATTGATTTTTACCAATATTTCGATACTTTTTCATGTAGTATCACGATATGTGATTTGGCCTACAAATCTCAGAATTTCGCATAATATTGCATTTAAGCAAGTTTTCTTGCATTTTGTTTCGTACTATATATCATCGAATTTAGTAATATTTTGACGTTTATCATCCCCCTTTTACTCTATGTGATATAAACAAAATTTCATCGAATTAGGCAATATTTTGCTGTTTTTCCACGTTTTTGTGAATTTCCAGTTTATTGTTATTAATTCATTATATATACGACAAAAATGATACAAGCACATAATTGATTAGATAATAATAACCTTAAATACTTCATTTTCAATCATCTATTTGTTTCTCGTTGAAATACTGAGTAAGATATTGAAAAGGGGAGAAGTTCGGTTTTTATTGCATATATGGACGTTTCAGCCGGAATAGAGCGGTTTTACGTGGACATCTTCCATCGGTAATATAAACGAAAAATCAGGAACATTTTAGTTTATTCTAATGAAAACACATTGATTTTTATCATTTGTATTGGAAACAACATTGTCATATGTCTTTTCTTGGATCTAAATAATACGAAACCTCGCTTTATAATTCGAAGTTAAGATCCACAAATTTGGAATAATAGTGACTTTTTTCACGTTTTTCATATAGTTTGATATTACGTAAATATATTCATTTTTACCAATATTTCGATACTATTTCATGTGGTATCACGATATGTAATTTGGCTTTCATATCACAGATTTTCGCATAATATTGCATTTTAAGCAGGTTTTCTTGCATTTTGTTTCTTACTAAACATCATCGAATTTAGCAATATTTTGACTCTTTTCCTTTATGTGATAGAAACAAAATATCATCGAATTAGGCAATATTTTGCCGTTTTTCCACGTTTTTGTGAATTTTCAGTATATTGGTATTAATTCATTAAATATACTATAAAAATGACGCAAACACGGAATAGATTAGATAATAAACTTAAATACTTCATCTTCAATCATCTACTTGTTTCTCGTTGAAATACTGAGTAGGATATTGAAAAGGGGAGAAGTTCGGTTTTTATTGCATATATCGACGTTTCAGCCGAAATTGTGCGGTTTTACGTGTACATCTTCCATCGGAAATATAAACGGAAAATCAGGAACATTTTAGTTCATTCTAATGAAAACACATTGATTCTTATCATTTGTATCGGTAACAACATTGTCATATGTCTTTTCTTGGATCTAAATAATACGAAACCTCACTTTATGATTCGAAGTTAAAACCTCAAATTTGGTATAATAGTGACTTTTTTCACGTTTTTCATGTAGTTTGATATTACGTAAATATATTCATTTTTACCTATATTTCGATGGTTTTTCATGTAGTATCACGACATGTGATTTGGCCTTCAAATCTCATAATTTCGCATAATATTGCACTTTAGTTACTTTTTTCACGTTTTTCATGTAGTTTGACATTACGTAAATATATTCATTTTTACCAATATTTCGATACTTTTTCATGTAGTATCACGATATGTGATTTGGCCTTCTAATCTCAGAATTTCGCATAATATTGCATTTTAAGCAAGTTTTCTTGCATTTTGTTTGGTACTATAAATCAACGAATTTAGTAATATTTTGACGTTTATCATCCCCCTTTTCCTTTATGTGATATAAACAAAATATCATCGAATAAGGCAATATTTTGCTGCTTCTCCACGTTTTTGTGAATTTCCAGTTTATTGTTATTAATTCATTAAATTTACAATAAAAATAATACAAACACATAATTGATTAGATAATAACCTTAAATACTTCATTTTCAATCATCTATTTGTTTCTCGTAGAAATACTGAGTAAGATATTGAAAAGGGGACAAGTTCGGTTTTTATTGCATATATCGACGTTTCAGCCGGAATAGAGCGGTTTTACGTGTACATCTTCCATCGGTAATATAAACGGAAAATCAGGAACATTTTAGTTAATTCTAATGAAAACACATTGATTTTTATCATTTGTATTGGAAACAACATTGTCATATGTCTTTTCTTGGATTTAAATAATACGAAACCTCACTCTATGATTCGAAGTTAAACCCTCAAATTTGGTATAATAGTGACTTTTTTCACGTTTTTCATGTAGTTTGATATTACGTAAATATATTCATTTTTACCAATATTTCGATGCCTTTTATTTTTATTTTATTTACATATTTTTATGCCAATATTTCGATCCCTCACTTGAGCCTGTGCATCCCTCTCTTGAGCTTCTGCATCCCTCTCTTGAGCCTCTGCATCCCTCTCTTGAGCCTCTGCATCCCTCTCTCAAGCCTCTGCATCACTCTCTTAAGCCTCTGCATCACGCTCTTAAGCCTCTGAATCACTCTCTTGAGCCTCTGCATCACTCTCTTGAGCCCCTGCATCCCTCTCTTGAGCCTCTGCATCACTCTCTTGAGCTTCTGCATAGCCCTCTTAAGCCTCTGCATCACTCTCTTGGACCTCTACATCCCTCTCCTTAGCCTCTACCTCACTCTCTTAAGCCTTTGCATCACTCTCGTAAGCCTCTGAATCACTCTCTTATGCCTCTGCATCACTCTCTAGAGCCTCTGCATCACTCTTTTCAGCCTTTGCATAACTCTCTTAAGCCTCTGCTTTCCTCTCTTGATCCTCTGCATCACTCTCTTGAGCCTCTGCATCACTCTCTTTATCGTCTGCATCACTCTTTTGAGCCTCTGCATCCCTCTCTGCATCACTCTCTTCGGCCTCTGCATCACTCTCTTAAGCCTATGCTTTCCTCTCTTGATCCTCTGCATCACTCTCTTGAACCTCTGCATTACTCTCATGATCCTCTGCTTCACTCTCTTGAGCCTCTGCATCACTCTCTTGAGCCTCTACATCACTCTCTTGAGCCTCTGCATCCCTCTCTGGAGCCTCAGCATCCCTCTCTTGAACCTCTGCAGCACTCTCTTGAGCCTCTGCATCATTCTCTTGAACCTCTGCATCCCTCTCTTAAGCCTCTGCATCACTCTCTTAAGCCTCTGCATCACTCTCTTTAGCCTCTGCATCACTCTCTTGAGTCTCTGCATCACTCTCTTCAGCCTCTGCTCCTCTCTCATAGGCCTCTGCATCACTCTCTTCAGCCTCTGCATCCCTCTCGTCAGCCTCTGCATCACTCTCTTGATCCTCTGCATAACTCTCTTGAGTCTCTGCATCACTCTTGAGCCTCAGCATCCCTCTCTTGAGCCTCTGCATAACTCTCTTGAGTCTCTGAATCCCTCTCCTGAGCCTCTGAATCCCTCTCGTAAGCCTCTGCATCACTCACTTTAGCCTCTGCATCACTTTCGTAAGCCTCTGAATCACTCTCTTGAGCCCCTGCATCCCTCGCTTGAGCCCCTGCATCACTCTCTTGAGCCTCTGCATCACTCTCTTCAGCCTCTGCTCCTCTCTCATAGGCCTCTGCATCACTCTCTTCAGCCTCTGCATCCCTCTCGTCAGCCTCTGCATCACTCTCTTGATCCTCTGCATAACTCTCTTGAGTCTCTGCATCACTCTTGAGCCTCAGCATCCCTCTCTTGAGCCTCTGCATAACTCTCTTGAGTCTCTGAATCCCTCTCCTGAGCCTCTGAATCCCTCTCGTAAGCCTCTGCATCACTCACTTTAGCCTCTGCATCACTTTCGTAAGCCTCTGAATCACTCTCTTGAGCCCCTGCATCCCTCGCTTGAGCCCCTGCATCACTCTCTTGAGCCTCTGCATCACTCTCTTAAGGCTCTTGATCCCTCTTTTAAGCCGCTGCAACACTTTCTTAAGCCTTTGCATCACTCCCTTAAGCCTCCGCATCCCTCTCATGATCCTCTGCATCGCTCTCGTAAACCTCTGCATCTCTCTCTTGAGCCTCTGCATAACTCTCTTAAGTGTCTGCATAACTCTCTTCAGCCTCTGCATCCCTCTCTTGAGCCTCTGCAACACTATGCTCAGCCTCTGCATCGCTCTCTAAAGCCTCTGAATCCCTCTCCTGAGCCTCTGAATCCCTCTCTTGAGCCTCTGCATCACTCTCTCAAAACTCTGCATCACTCTCATGAGCCTCTACATCATTCTCTTGAGCCTCTGCAACCCTCTCTTAAGCCTCTACATCATTCTCTTGAGCCTCTGCATCCCTCTCTTGAACCTCTGCATCACTCTCTTGAGCCTCTGCATCACCCTCTTAAGCCTCTGCATCCCTTTTCTGTGCCTCTGCATCACTTTCTTAAGCCTCTGCATCCCTTTTTTGAGCGTCTGCATCACTCTCTTGAACTCGTGAATCCCTCTCATGAGCCTTTGCATCCATCTCCTGAGCCTTTGCATCACTCTCTTAAGCCTCTGCATTCCTCTCTTGAGATTCAGCGACACTCTTAAGAGCATCTGCATCCCTCTCTTGTGCCTCTGAATCCCTCACTTGAGCCTTTGCATCCCTCTCTTGAGCCCCTGGTTCCCTCTCTTCAGCCTCTGCATCCCTCTCTTGAGCCTCTGCATCCCTCTCTTAAGCCTCTGCATCACTCTCTTATGCCTCTGCATCACTCTCGTAAGCCTCGGAATCACTCTCTTGAGCCTCTGCATCCCTCTCATGAACTCCTGCATCCATCTCATGAGCCTCTGCATCCCTCTCTTGAGCCTTTGTATCACTCTCTTAAGCCTTTGCATCCCTCTCTTGTGCATCTGCATACCTCTCTTGAGCCTCTGCATCCCTCTCTTGAGCCTCTGCATCCCTCTCTCAAACTTCTGCATCATTCTCCTAAGCTTCTGCATCACGCTCTTAAGCCTCTGAATCACTCTCTTGAGCCTCTGCATCCCTCTCATGAGCCCCTGCATCCCTCTCTTGAGCCTCTGCATCACTCTTTTTAGCCTCTGCATCACCCTCTTAAGCCTCTGCATCACTCTCTCATGGGCCTCTGCATCCCTCTCCTTAGCCTCTACCTCACTCTCTTAAGCCTCTGCATCTCTCTCGTAAGCCTCTGAATCACTCTCTTAAGCCTCTGCATAACTCTCTAGAGCCTCTACATCACTCTCTTCAGCCTTTGCATAACTCTTTTAAGCCTCTGCTTCCCTCTCTTGATCCTCTGCATCACTCTCTTGAGCCTCTGCATCACTCTCTCTTTATCGTCTGCATCACTCTCTTGAGCCTCTGCATCCCTCTCTTCGGCCTCTGCATCACTCTCTCTTGGGCCTCTGCATCCCTCTCCTTAGCCTCTACCTCACTCTCTTAAGCCTCTGCATCTCTCTCGTAAGCCTCTGAATCACTCTCTTAAGCCTCTGCATAACTCTCTAGAGCCTCTACATCACTCTCTTCAGCCTTTGCATAACTCTTTTAAGCCTCTGCTTCCCTCTCTTGATCCTCTGCATCACTCTCTTGAACCTCTGCATCACTCTCATGATCCTTTGCTTCACTCTCTTGAGCCTCTGCATCACTCTCTTGAGCCTCTACATCACTCTCTTGAGCCTCTGTGTTACTCTGTTGAGACTCTTTATCACTCCCTTATGCCTCTGCATCTCTCTCTTCAGCCTCTGCATCACTCTCTTGAGCCTCTGCATCCCTCTCTGGAGCCTCAGCATTCCTCTCCTGAACCTCTGCAGCACTCTCTTGAGCCTCTGCATCATTCTCTTGAACCTCTGCATCCCTCTCTTCAGCTTCTGCATCACTCTCTTAAGCCTCTGATTCCCTCTCTTGATCCTCTGCATCACTCTCTTGAGCTTCTGCATCACTCTCTTGAGCCTCTGCATCCCTCTCTTGAGCTTCTGCATCCCTCTCTTGAGCTTCTGCATCACTCTCTTGAGCCTCTGCATCACCCTTTTAAGCCTCTGCATCCCTTTTTTGAGCCTCTGCATCCCTTTCTTGAGCCTCTGCATCACTCTCTTGATCTCGTGAATCCCTCTCATGAGCCTTTGCATCCCTCTCCTGAGCCTTTGCATCACTCTCTTAAGCCTCTGTATTCCTCTCTTGAGATTCTGCGTCACTCTTAAGAGCATCTGCATCCCTCTCTTGTGCCTCTGCATCCCTCACTTGAGCCTTTGCATCCCTCTCTTGAGCCCCTGCATCCCTCTCTTATGCATCATTCTCTTCAGCCTCTTCATTCCTCTCTTAAACCTCTGCATCACTCTTTTGATCCTCTGCATCCCTCTCTTAAGCCTCTGCATCATTCTCTTCAGCCCCTGCATCATTCTCTTGAACCTCTGCATCACTCTCTTGAGCCTCTGCATCACCCTCTTAAGCCTCTGCATCCCTTTTCTGTGCCTCTGCATCACTTTCTTAAGCCTCTGCATCCCTTTTTTGAGCGTCTGCATCACTCTCTTGAACTCGTGAATCCCTCTCATGAGCCTTTGCATCCATCTCCTGAGCCTTTGCATCACTCTCTTAAGCCTCTGCATTCCTCTCTTGAGATTCAGCGACACTCTTAAGAGCATCTGCATCCCTCTCTTGTGCCTCTGAATCCCTCACTTGAGCCTTTGCATCCCTCTCTTGAGCCCCTGGTTCCCTCTCTTCAGCCTCTGCATCCCTCTCTTGAGCCTCTGCATCCCTCTCTTAAGCCTCTGCATCACTCTCTTATGCCTCTGCATCACTCTCGTAAGCCTCGGAATCACTCTCTTGAGCCTCTGCATCCCTCTCATGAACTCCTGCATCCATCTCATGAGCCTCTGCATCCCTCTCTTGAGCCTTTGTATCACTCTCTTAAGCCTTTGCATCCCTCTCTTGTGCATCTGCATACCTCTCTTGAGCCTCTGCATCCCTCTCTTGAGCCTCTGCATCCCTCTCTCAAACTTCTGCATCATTCTCCTAAGCTTCTGCATCACGCTCTTAAGCCTCTGAATCACTCTCTTGAGCCTCTGCATCCCTCTCATGAGCCCCTGCATCCCTCTCTTGAGCCTCTGCATCACTCTTTTTAGCCTCTGCATCACCCTCTTAAGCCTCTGCATCACTCTCTCATGGGCCTCTGCATCCCTCTCCTTAGCCTCTACCTCACTCTCTTAAGCCTCTGCATCTCTCTCGTAAGCCTCTGAATCACTCTCTTAAGCCTCTGCATAACTCTCTAGAGCCTCTACATCACTCTCTTCAGCCTTTGCATAACTCTTTTAAGCCTCTGCTTCCCTCTCTTGATCCTCTGCATCACTCTCTTGAGCCTCTGCATCACTCTCTCTTTATCGTCTGCATCACTCTCTTGAGCCTCTGCATCCCTCTCTTCGGCCTCTGCATCACTCTCTCTTGGGCCTCTGCATCCCTCTCCTTAGCCTCTACCTCACTCTCTTAAGCCTCTGCATCTCTCTCGTAAGCCTCTGAATCACTCTCTTAAGCCTCTGCATAACTCTCTAGAGCCTCTACATCACTCTCTTCAGCCTTTGCATAACTCTTTTAAGCCTCTGCTTCCCTCTCTTGATCCTCTGCATCACTCTCTTGAACCTCTGCATCACTCTCATGATCCTTTGCTTCACTCTCTTGAGCCTCTGCATCACTCTCTTGAGCCTCTACATCACTCTCTTGAGCCTCTGTGTTACTCTGTTGAGACTCTTTATCACTCCCTTATGCCTCTGCATCTCTCTCTTCAGCCTCTGCATCACTCTCTTGAGCCTCTGCATCCCTCTCTGGAGCCTCAGCATTCCTCTCCTGAACCTCTGCAGCACTCTCTTGAGCCTCTGCATCATTCTCTTGAACCTCTGCATCCCTCTCTTCAGCTTCTGCATCACTCTCTTAAGCCTCTGATTCCCTCTCTTGATCCTCTGCATCACTCTCTTGAGCTTCTGCATCACTCTCTTGAGCCTCTGCATCCCTCTCTTGAGCTTCTGCATCCCTCTCTTGAGCTTCTGCATCACTCTCTTGAGCCTCTGCATCACCCTTTTAAGCCTCTGCATCCCTTTTTTGAGCCTCTGCATCCCTTTCTTGAGCCTCTGCATCACTCTCTTGATCTCGTGAATCCCTCTCATGAGCCTTTGCATCCCTCTCCTGAGCCTTTGCATCACTCTCTTAAGCCTCTGTATTCCTCTCTTGAGATTCTGCGTCACTCTTAAGAGCATCTGCATCCCTCTCTTGTGCCTCTGCATCCCTCACTTGAGCCTTTGCATCCCTCTCTTGAGCCCCTGCATCCCTCTCTTATGCATCATTCTCTTCAGCCTCTTCATTCCTCTCTTAAACCTCTGCATCACTCTTTTGATCCTCTGCATCCCTCTCTTAAGCCTCTGCATCATTCTCTTCAGCCCCTGCATCATTCTCTTGAACCTCTGCATCACTCTCTTGAGCCTCTGCATCACCCTCTTAAGCCTCTGCATCCCTTTTCTGTGCCTCTGCATCACTTTCTTAAGCCTCTGCATCCCTTTTTTGAGCGTCTGCATCACTCTCTTGAACTCGTGAATCCCTCTCATGAGCCTTTGCATCCATCTCCTGAGCCTTTGCATCACTCTCTTAAGCCTCTGCATTCCTCTCTTGAGATTCAGCGACACTCTTAAGAGCATCTGCATCCCTCTCTTGTGCCTCTGAATCCCTCACTTGAGCCTTTGCATCCCTCTCTTGAGCCCCTGGTTCCCTCTCTTCAGCCTCTGCATCCCTCTCTTGAGCCTCTGCATCCCTCTCTTAAGCCTCTGCATCACTCTCTTATGCCTCTGCATCACTCTCGTAAGCCTCGGAATCACTCTCTTGAGCCTCTGCATCCCTCTCATGAACTCCTGCATCCATCTCATGAGCCTCTGCATCCCTCTCTTGAGCCTTTGTATCACTCTCTTAAGCCTTTGCATCCCTCTCTTGTGCATCTGCATACCTCTCTTGAGCCTCTGCATCCCTCTCTTGAGCCTCTGCATCCCTCTCTCAAACTTCTGCATCATTCTCCTAAGCTTCTGCATCACGCTCTTAAGCCTCTGAATCACTCTCTTGAGCCTCTGCATCCCTCTCATGAGCCCCTGCATCCCTCTCTTGAGCCTCTGCATCACTCTTTTTAGCCTCTGCATCACCCTCTTAAGCCTCTGCATCACTCTCTCATGGGCCTCTGCATCCCTCTCCTTAGCCTCTACCTCACTCTCTTAAGCCTCTGCATCTCTCTCGTAAGCCTCTGAATCACTCTCTTAAGCCTCTGCATAACTCTCTAGAGCCTCTACATCACTCTCTTCAGCCTTTGCATAACTCTTTTAAGCCTCTGCTTCCCTCTCTTGATCCTCTGCATCACTCTCTTGAGCCTCTGCATCACTCTCTCTTTATCGTCTGCATCACTCTCTTGAGCCTCTGCATCCCTCTCTTCGGCCTCTGCATCACTCTCTCTTGGGCCTCTGCATCCCTCTCCTTAGCCTCTACCTCACTCTCTTAAGCCTCTGCATCTCTCTCGTAAGCCTCTGAATCACTCTCTTAAGCCTCTGCATAACTCTCTAGAGCCTCTACATCACTCTCTTCAGCCTTTGCATAACTCTTTTAAGCCTCTGCTTCCCTCTCTTGATCCTCTGCATCACTCTCTTGAACCTCTGCATCACTCTCATGATCCTTTGCTTCACTCTCTTGAGCCTCTGCATCACTCTCTTGAGCCTCTACATCACTCTCTTGAGCCTCTGTGTTACTCTGTTGAGACTCTTTATCACTCCCTTATGCCTCTGCATCTCTCTCTTCAGCCTCTGCATCACTCTCTTGAGCCTCTGCATCCCTCTCTGGAGCCTCAGCATTCCTCTCCTGAACCTCTGCAGCACTCTCTTGAGCCTCTGCATCATTCTCTTGAACCTCTGCATCCCTCTCTTCAGCTTCTGCATCACTCTCTTAAGCCTCTGATTCCCTCTCTTGATCCTCTGCATCACTCTCTTGAGCTTCTGCATCACTCTCTTGAGCCTCTGCATCCCTCTCTTGAGCTTCTGCATCCCTCTCTTGAGCTTCTGCATCACTCTCTTGAGCCTCTGCATCACCCTTTTAAGCCTCTGCATCCCTTTTTTGAGCCTCTGCATCCCTTTCTTGAGCCTCTGCATCACTCTCTTGATCTCGTGAATCCCTCTCATGAGCCTTTGCATCCCTCTCCTGAGCCTTTGCATCACTCTCTTAAGCCTCTGTATTCCTCTCTTGAGATTCTGCGTCACTCTTAAGAGCATCTGCATCCCTCTCTTGTGCCTCTGCATCCCTCACTTGAGCCTTTGCATCCCTCTCTTGAGCCCCTGCATCCCTCTCTTATGCATCATTCTCTTCAGCCTCTTCATTCCTCTCTTAAACCTCTGCATCACTCTTTTGATCCTCTGCATCCCTCTCTTAAGCCTCTGCATCATTCTCTTCAGCCCCTGCATCATTCTCTTGAACCTCTGCATCCCTCTCTTAAGCCTCTACATCATTCTCTTGTGCCTCTGCATCACTCTCTTGAACCTCTTCATCACTCTCTTAAGCCTCTGCATCTCTCACTTCAGCCTCTGAATCACGCTCTTGACCCTCTGCATCACTGTCTTGAGCCTCTACATCTCTCTCTTGAGCTTCTGCATTCCTCTCTTAAGGCTCTGCCTCACTCTCTTGAGGCTTTGCATCACTCTCGAGAGCCTCTGCATCCCTCTCTTAAGCCTCTGCAACACTCTCTTCAGCCTCTGCATCACTCTCTAAAGCCTCTGCAACACTCTCTTGAGCATCTGCATCACTCTCTTGAGCCTCTGCGTCCCTCTCTTGAGCCTCTGCATCCCTCTCTTAAGCCTCTCCATCACTCTCTTAAGCCTCTGCATCACTCTCTCGAGCCTCTGCATCACTCTCTTGATCCTCTGCATCACTTTCTTCAGCTTCTGCATCACTCTCTTAAGCCTCTGCTTCCCTCGCTTGATCCTCTGCGTCACTCGCAAGAGCCTCTGCATCCCTCTCTTGAGCCTCTGCGTCACTCGCAAGAGCCTCTGCATCCCTCTCTTGAACCCCTGCATCCCTCTCTTTAGCCTCTGCATCCCTCTCTTGAGCCTCTGCGTCCCTCTTTTAAGCCTCTGCATCAATCTCTTGAGCCTCTGCACCACTCTCGTATGCCTCTGAATCACTCTCATGAGCCTCAGAATCCCTCTCTTGAACTCCTGCATCCCTCTCATGAGCCTCTGCATCCCTCTCGTGAGCCTTTGAATCACTCTCTTAAACCTCTGAATCCCTCTGTTGAGGTTCTGAATCACTCTCAAGAGCCTCTGCATCCCTCTCATGAGCCTTTGAATCACTCTCTTAAACCTCTGAATCCCTCTGTTGAGGCTCTGCATCACTCTCAAGAGCCTCTGCATCCCTCTCTTTTGCCTCTGCATCCCTCACTTGAGCCTCTGCATCCCTCTCTTGAGCCCCTGAATCCCTCTCTTTAGCCTCTGCATGCCTCTCTTGAGCCTCTGCGTCCCTCTCTTAAGCCTCTGCATCAATCTCTTAAGCCTCTGCATCACTCTCGTATGCCTCTGAATCACTCTCTTGTGCCTCTGAATCCCTCTCTTGAACTTCTGCATCCCTCTCATGAGCCTCTGCATCCCTCTCATGAGCCTCTGCATCCCTCTCATGAGCCTTTGAATCACTCTCTTAAACCTCTGAATCCCTCTGTTGAGGCTCTGCATCACTCTCAAGAGCCTCTGCATCCCTATCTTTTGCCTATGCATCCCTCACTTGAGCCTCTGCATCCCTCTCTTGAGCCTCTGCATCCCTCTCTTAAGCCTCTGCATCCCTCTCTTGACCCTCTGCATCCCTCTCTTAAGCCTCTGCATCACTCTCTTAATCCTCTGCATCATGCTCTTAAGCCTCTGAATCACTCTCTTGAGCCTCTGCATCACTCTCTTGAGCCCCTGCATACCACTCTTGAGCCTCTGCATCACTCTCTGGAGCATCTGCATCATCCTCTTAAGCCTCTGCATCCCTCTCCTTAGCCTCTACCTCATTCTCTTAAGCCTCTGCATCACTCTCGTAAGCCTCTGAATCATTTTCTTGAGCCTCTGCATCCCTCTCTTGAGCCTCTGCACCACTCTTTTAAGCCTCTTCATCCCTCTCTTGAGCCTCTGCAACACTCTCTACAGCCTCTGCATCACTCTCTTAAGCCTCTGAATCCCTCTCTTGAGGCATCTGCATAACTCTCTCGAGCCTCTGCATCACTCTCTTCATCCTCTGCATCACTCTCGTAAGCCTCTGAATCACTCTCTTGAGCCTCTGCATCCCTCTTTTGAGCCTCTGCATCCCTCTCTTGAGCCTCTGCATCACTCTCTTGAACCTCTGCATCACTCTTTTGAGCCTCTTGATCCCTCTCTTGAGCCTCTGCATCCCTCACTTGAGCCTTTGCATCCCTCTCTTGAGCCCCTGCATCCCTCTCTTATGCATCATTCTCTTCAGCCTCTTCATTCCTCTCTTAAACCTCTGCATCACTCTTTTGATCCTCTGCATCCCTCTCTTAAGCCTCTGCATCATTCTCTTCAGCCCCTGCATCATTCTCTTGAACCTCTGCATCCCTCTCTTAAGCCTCTACATCATTCTCTTGTGCCTCTGCATCACTCTCTTGAACCTCTTCATCACTCTCTTAAGCCTCTGCATCTCTCACTTCAGCCTCTGAATCACGCTCTTGACCCTCTGCATCACTGTCTTGAGCCTCTACATCCCTCTCTTGAGCTTCTGCATTCCTCTCTTAAGGCTCTGCCTCACTCTCTTGAGGCTTTGCATCACTCTCGAGAGCCTCTGCATCCCTCTCTTAAGCCTCTGCAACACTCTCTTCAGCCTCTGCATCACTCTCTAAAGCCTCTGCAACACTCTCTTGAGCAACTGCATCACTCTCTTGAGCCTCTGCGTCCCTCTCTTGAGCCTCTGCATCCCTCTCTTAAGCCTCTCCATCACTCTCTTAAGCCTCTGCATCACTCTCTCGAGCCTCTGCATCACTCTCTTGATCCTCTGCATCACTTTCTTCAGCTTCTGCATCACTCTCTTAAGCCTCTGCTTCCCTCGCTTGATCCTCTGCGTCACTCGCAAGAGCCTCTGCATCCCTCTCTTGAGCCTCTGCGTCACTCGCAAGAGCCTCTGCATCCTTCACTTGAGCCTCTGCATCCCTCTCTTGAACCCCTGCATCCCTCTCTTTAGCCTCTGCATCCCTCTCTTGAGCCTCTGCGTCCCTCTTTTAAGCCTCTGCATCAATCTCTTAAGCCTCTGCACCACTCTCGTATGCCTCTGAATCACTCTCATGAGCCTCAGAATCCCTCTCTTGAACTCCTGCATCCCTCTCATGAGCCTCTGCATCCCTCTCGTGAGCCTTTGAATCACTCTCTTAAACCTCTGAATCCCTCTGTTGAGGTTCTGAATCACTCTCAAGAGCCTCTGCATCCCTCTCATGAGCCTTTGAATCACTCTCTTAAACCTCTGAATCCCTCTGTTGAGGCTCTGCATCACTCTCAAGAGCCTCTGCATCCCTCTCTTTTGCCTCTGCATCCCTCACTTGAGCCTCTGCATCCCTCTCTTGAGCCCCTGAATCCCTCTCTTTAGCCTCTGCATGCCTCTCTTGAGCCTCTGCGTCCCTCTCTTAAGCCTCTGCATCAATCTCTTAAGCCTCTGCATCACTCTCGTATGCCTCTGAATCACTCTCTTGTGCCTCTGAATCCCTCTCTTGAACTTCTGCATCCCTCTCATGAGCCTCTGCATCCCTCTCATGAGCCTCTGCATCCCTCTCATGAGCCTTTGAATCACTCTCTTAAACCTCTGAATCCCTCTGTTGAGGCTCTGCATCACTCTCAAGAGCCTCTGCATCCCTCTCTTTTGCCTATGCATCCCTCACTTGAGCCTCTGCATCCCTCTCTTGAGCCTCTGCATCCCTCTCTTAAGCCTCTGCATCCCTCTCTTGACCCTCTGCATCCCTCTCTTAAGCCTCTGCATCACTCTCTTAATCCTCTGCATCACGCTCTTAAGCCTCTGAATCACTCTCTTGAGCCTCTGCATCACTCTCTTGAGCCCCTGCATACCACTCTTGAGCCTCTGCATCACTCTCTGGAGCATCTGCATCATCCTCTTAAGCCTCTGCATCCCTCTCCTTAGCCTCTACCTCACTCTCTTAAGCCTCTGCATCACTCTCGTAAGCCTCTGAATCATTTTCTTGAGCCTCTGCATCCCTCTCTTGAGCCTCTGCACCACTCTTTTAAGCCTCTTCATCCCTCTCTTGAGCCTCTGCAACACTCTCTACAGCCTCTGCATCACTCTCTTAAGCCTCTGAATCCCTCTCTTGAGGCATCTGCATAACTCTCTCGAGCCTCTGCATCACTCTCTTCATCCTCTGCATCACTCTCGTAAGCCTCTGAATCACTCTCTTGAGCCTCTGCATCCCTCTTTTGAGCCTCTGCATCCCTCTCTTGAGCCTCTGCATCACTCTCTTGAACCTCTGCATCACTCTTTTGAGCCTCTTGATCCCTCTCTTGAGCCTCTGCAACACTCTCTACAGCCTCTGCATCACTCTCTTAAGCCTCTGAATCCCTCTCTTGAGGCATCTGCATAACTCTCTCGAGCCTCTGCATCACTCTCTTCATCCTCTGCATCACTCTCGTAAGCCTCTGAATCACTCTCTTGAGCCTCTACATCCCTCTTTTGGGCCTCTGCATCCCTCTATTGAGCCTCTGCATCACTCTCAAGAGCCTCTGCATCCCTCTCTTGTGCCTCTGCTTCCCTCACTTGAGCCTCTGCATCCCTCTCTTGAGCCTTTGCATCACTCTCTTAAGCCTCTGAATCCCTCTCTTGAGGCATCTCCATAAGTCTTTCGAGCCTCTGCATCACTCTCTTGATCCTCTGCATCACTCTCGTAAGCCTCTGAATCACTCTCTTGAGCCTCTGCATCCCTCTTTTGAGCCTCTGCATCCCTCTCTTGAGCCTCTGCATCACTCGCTTGAGCCTCTGCATCACTCTTTTCAGCCTCTTCATTCCTCTCTTGAGTCTCTGCATCACTTTCTTGATCCTCTGCATCACTTCTCTAGAAAACAGCTATTTTTTGCTGTTTTTCCACGTTTTTGTGAATTTCCAGTTTATTGTTATTAATTCATTATATATACGATAAAAATGATACAAACACATAATTGATTAAAAATAACCTTAAATACTTCATCTTCAATCATCTATTTGTTTCTCGTTGAAATACTGAGTAAAATATTGAAAAGGGAAGAAGTTCTGTTTTTATTGCATATATCGACGTTTCATCCGGAATAGAGCGGTTTTACGTGAACATCTTCCATCGGTAATATAAACGGAAAATCAGGAACATTTTAGTTAATTCTAATGAAAACACATTGATTTTTATCGTTTGTATTGGAAACAACATTGTCATGTCTTTTCTTGGATCTAAATAATACGAAACCGCGCTTTATGATTCGAAGTTAAAATCCTCAAATTTGGTATAATAGTGACTTTTTTCACGTTTTTCATGTAGTTTTATATTACGTAAATATATTCATTTTTACCAATATTTCGATACTATTTCATGTATTATCCCGATATGTGATTTGGCCTTCAAATCTCAGAATTTCGAATAATATTGCATTTTAAGCCAATTTTCTTGCATTTTGTTTCGATACTAAAAAGCATCGAATTTAGTAATATTTTGACGTTTATCATCTCCCTTTTCCTTTATGTGATATAAACAAAATATCATCGAATTAGGCAATATTTTACTGTTTTTCCACGTTTTTGTAAATTTTCAGTTTATTGTTATTAATTCATTAATATATATGATAAAAATGATGCAAACACATAATTGATTAGAAATTAACCTTAAATACTTCATTTTCAATCGGCTATTTGTTTCTCGTTAAAGTACTTGATAAGATATTGAAAAGGGGAGAATTTCTGTTTTATTGCATATATCGACATTTCAGCCGGATTAGAGCGGTTTTACGTGTACATCTTTCGTCGGTAATATAAACGGAAGATCAGGAACATTTTAGTTATTTCTAATGGAAACACATTGATTTTTATCATTTGTATTAGAAACAACATTGTCATATGTCTTTTTCTTGGTTCTAAATAAATCGAAACCTTGCTCTATGATTTGAAGTTAAAATCCTCAAATATGGTAAAACAGTGACTTTTTTCACGTTTTTCCTGTGGTGTGATTTTACGTAAATATATTCGTTTTTACCAATATATCGATACTACTTCATGTTTTCTCACGATATGTGATTTGGCCTTCAAATCTCAAAATTTCGCAAATGTTGCATTTTTAAGCAAAATTCTTGCATTTTGTTTCGTACTAAAAATTAACGAATTTAGCAATATTTTGACGTTTATCATCCCCTTTTCCTTTATGTGATTTAAACAAAATATCATCGAATAATCAATATTTTGCCGTATTTCCACGTTTCTGTGAATTTTAAGTTTATTGGAATTAATTCATTAAATATACGATAAAAGAGATGCAAACATGTAATTGATTAGATAATCAACTTAAATACTTCATCTTCAATCATCTATTTGTTTCTCGTTGAAATACTGAGTAAGATATTGAAAAGGGGAGAAGTTCGGTTTTTATTGCATATATCGACGTTTCAGATGGAATTGTGCGGTTTTACGTGTACATCTTCAATCGGTAATATAAACGGAAAAATCAGGAACATTTTAGTTCATTCTAATGAAAACACATTGATTTTTATCATTTGTATTGGAAACAACATTGTCATATGTCTTTTCTTGGATCTAAATAATATGAAACCTCGCTTTAAGATTCGAAGTTAAAATCCTCAAATTTTTTATAATAGTGACTTTTTCACGTTTTTTATGTAGTTTGATATTACGTAAATATATTCATTTTTACCAATATTTCGATACTATTTCATATAGTATCACGATATGTGATTTGGCCTTCAAATCACAGAATTTCGCATAATATTGCATTTTAGGCAAGTTTTCTTGCATTTTGTTTCGTACTATAAATCATCAAATTTAGTATATTTTGACGTTTATCATCCCCCTTTTTATTTATGTGATATAAACAAAATATCATCGAATTAGGCAATATTTTGCTGTTTTTCCACGTTTTTGTTAATTTCCAGTTTATTGGTATTAATTCATTAAATATACGATAAAAATTTTACAAACACATAATTGATTAGATAATAACCTTAAATACTTCATTTTCAATCATCTATTTGTTTCTCGTTGAGGCTCATGAGAGTGGTGCATAAGCTCAAGAAAGTGATGCAGAGGCTCAAGAGAGGGATGCAGAGGCTGAAGAGAGTGATGCAGAGGCTCAAGAGAGTGATGCAGAGGCTAAAGAGAGTGATGCAGAGGCTTAAGAGAGTGATGCAGAGGCTTAAGAGAGGGGTGCAGAGGCTCAAGAGAGTGATGCAGAGGCTCAAGAGAGTGATGCAGATGCTTAAGCGAATGATGCAGAGGCTCAAGACAGGGATGCAGAGGCTGAAGAGAGTGATGCATAGGCTTAGGTGAGTGATGCAGAGGCTTAAGAGAGGGATGCAGAGGTTCAAGAGAATGATGCAGAGGCTCAAGAGAGAGCTGCAGAGGTTCAAGAGAGGGATGCTGAGGCTCCAGAGAGGGATGCAGAGGCTCAAGAGAGTGATGTAGAGGCTCAGGAGAGTGATGCAGAGGCTCAAGAGAGTGAAGCAGAGGATCATGAGAGTGATGCAGAGGTTCAAGAGAGTGATGCAGAGGATCAAGAGAGGAAAGCAGAGGCTTAAGAGAGTGATGCAGAGGCCGAAGAGAGTGATGCAGAGAGGGATGCAGAGGCTCAAGAGAGTGATGCAGACAATAAAGAGAGTGATGCAGTGGCTCAAGAGAGTGATGCAGAGGATCAAGAGAGGGAAGCAGAGGCTTAAGAGAGTTATGCAAAGGCTGAAAAGAGTGATGCAGAGGCTCTAGAGAGTGATGCAGAGGCTTAAGAGAGTGATTCAGAGGCTTACGAGAGTGATGCAGAGGCTTAAGAGAGTGAGGTAGAGGCTAATGAGAGGGATGCAGAGGCCCAAGAGAGTGATGCAGAGGCTTAAGAGGGTTATGCAGAAGCTCAAGAGAGTGATGCAGAGGCTAAAGAGAGGGATGCAGGGGCTCAAGAGAGTGATGCAGAGGCTCAAGAGAGTGATTCAGAGGCTTAGGAGCGTGATGCAGAGGCTTAAGAGAGTGATGCAAAGGCTTGAGAGAGGGATGCAGAGGCTCAAGAGAGGGATGCAGAGGCTCAAGAGAGGGATGCAGAAGCTCAAGAGAGGGATGCAGAGGCTCAAGTGAGCGATGCAGATGCACAAGAGAAGGATGCAGAAGTACTTGAGAATGATGCAGAGGCTCAACAGAGGGATGCAGAGGCTTAAGAGAGTGATGCAAAGGGTCAAGAGAGGGATGCAGAGGCTCATGAGAGGGATGCAGGAGTTCAAGAGAGGATTCAGAGGCTCAAGAGAGTGATTCAGAGGCTTACAAGAGTGATGCAGAGGCTTAAGAGAGGGATGCAGAGGCTCAAGAGAGGGATGCAGAGGCTCAAGAGAGGGATGCAGGGGCTCAAGAGAGGGATGCAAAGGCTCAAGTGAGGGATGCAGAGGCACAAGAGAGAGATGCAGATGCTCTTAAGAGTGACGCAGAATCTCAAGAGAGGAATGCAGAGGCTTAAGAGAGTGATGCAAAGGCTCAGGAGAGGGATGCAAAGGCTCATGAGAGGGATTCACGAAATCAAGAGAGTGATGCAGACGCTCAAGAAAGGGATGCAGAGGCTCAAAAAAGGGATGCAGAGGCTTAAAAGGATGATGCAGAGGCTGAAGAGAGTTATTCAGAGGCTCAAGAGAGGGATGCAGAAGCTCAAGAGAGGGATGCAGAGGCTCATGAGAGTGATGCAGAAGCTCAAGAGAGTGATGGTGAGGATCAAGAGAGGGAATCAGAGGCTTAAGAGAGTGATGCAGAACCTGAAGAGAGGGATGCAGAGGTTCAAGAGAATGATGCAGAGGCTCAAGAGAGTGCTGCAGAGGTTCAGGAGAGGGATGCTGAAGCTCCGGAGAGGGATGCAGAGGCTCAAGAGAGTGATGCAGAGGCTGAAGAGAGAGATGCAGAGGCATAAGAGAGTGATGAAGAGGCTCAACAGAGTAATACAGAGGCTCAAGAGAGTGATGTAGAGGCTCAAGAGAGTGATGCAGAGACTCAAGAGAGTGAAGCAAAGAATCATGAGAGTGATGCAGAGGTTCAAGAGAGTGATGCAGAGGATCAAGAGAGGGAAGCAGAGGCTTAAGAGAGTGATGCAGAGGCCGAAGAGAGTGATGCAGAGAGGGATGCAGAGGCTCAAGAGAGTGATGCAGACGATAAAGAGAGAGTGATGCAGAGGCTCAAGAGAGTGATGCAGATGATCAAGAGAGGGAATCAGAGGCTTAAAAGAGTTATGCAAAGGCTGAAGAGAGTGATGTAGAGGCTCTAGAGAGTGATGCAGAGGCTTAAGAGAGTGATTTATAGGCTTACGAGAGAGATGCAGAGGCTTAAGAGAGTGAGGTAGAGGCTAAGGAGAGGGATGCAGAGGCCCAAGAGAGTGATGCAGAGGCTTAAGAGGGTGATGCAGAGGCTGAAAAGAGTGATGCAGAGGCTCAAGAGAGGGATGCAGGGGCTCAAGAGAGTGATGCAGAGGCTCAAGAGAGTGATTCAGAGGCTTAAGAGCGTGATGCAGAAGCTTAAGAGAATGATGCAGAAGTTTGAGAGAGGGATGTAGAGGCTCAAGAGAGGGATGCAGAGGCTCTAGAGAGGTATGCAGATGCACAAGAGAGGGATGCAGAGGCTTAAGAGAGTGATGCAAAGGCTCAAGAGAGGGATGCAGAGGCTCATGAGAGGGATGCAGGAGTTCATGAGAGGGATGCAGAGGCTCAAGAGAGTGATTCCGAGGCTTACGAGAGTGATGCAGAGGCATAAGAGAGTGATGCAGAGGCTTAAGAGAGGGATGCAGAGGCTCAAGAGAGGGATGCAGAGGCTGAAGAGAGGGATGCAGGGGCTCAAGAGGTGGATGCAAAGGCTCAAGTGAGGGATTCAGAGGCACAAGAGAGGGATGCAGATGCTCTTAAGAGTGACGCAGAATCTCAAGAGAGGAATGCAGAGGCTTAAGAGAGTGATGCAAAGGCTCAGGAGATGGATGCAAAGGCTCATGAGAGGGATTCACGAGTTCAAGAGAGTGATGCAGACGCTCAAAAAAGGGATGCAGAGGCTTAAGAAAGTGATGCAGAGGCTCAGAAAAGGGATGCAGAGGCTTAAGAGGGTGATGCAGAAGCTCAAGAGAGTGATGCAGAGGTTCAAGAGAGGGATGCAGAGGCTCAAGAGAGTGATGCAGAGGGTCAAGAGAGTGATGCAGAGGCTGAAGAGAGAGATGCAGAGGCTTAAGCGAGTGATGCAGAGGCTCCTGAGAGCGATGCAGAGGCTCAAGAGAATGATGTAGAGGCTTAAGAGAGGGATGCAGAGGCTCAAGAGAATGATGTAGAGGCTCATGAGAGTGATGCAGAGGCTTGAGAGAGTGATGCAGAGGCTCAAGAGAGGGATTCAGAGGCTCAGGAGAGGGATTCAGAGGCTTTAGAGAGTGATGCAGAGGCTGAGCATAGTGTTGCAGAGGCTCAAGAGAGGGATGCAGAGGCTGAAGAGAGTTATGCAGACACTTAAGAGAGTTATGCAGAGGCTCAAGAGAGTGATGCAGAGGTTTATGAGAGCGATGCAGAGGATCATGAGAGGGATGCAGAGGCTTAAGGGAGTGATGCAAAGGCTCAGGAGAGGGATGCAGAGGCTCAAGAGAGGGATGCAGGAGTTGAAGAGAGGGATGCAGAGGCTCAAGAGAGGGATGCAGAGGGTTAAGAAAGTGTTGCAGCGGCTTTAAAGAGGGATAAAGAGCCTTAAGAGGGTGATGCAGAGGCTCAAGAGAGTGATGCAGTGGCTCAAGAGAGGGATGCAGGGGCTCAAGAGAGTGATTCAGAGGCTTACGAAAGTGATGCAGAGGCTAAAGTGAGTGATGCAGAGGCTTACGAGAGGGATTCAGAGGCTCAAGAGAGGAATGCAGAGGCTCAAGAGAGGGATGCAGGGGCTCAAGAGAGGGATGCAAAGGCTCAAGTGAGGGATGCAGAGGCACAAGAGAGGGATGCAGATGCTCTTAAGAGTGACGCAGAATCTCAAGAGAGGAATGCAGAGGCTTAAGAGAGTGATGCAAAGGCTAAGGAGATGGATGCAAAGGCTCATGAGAGGGATTCACGAGTTCAAGAGAGTGATGCAGACGCTCAAAAAAGGGATGCAGAGGCTTAAGAAAGTGATGCAGAGGCTCAAAAAAGGGATGCAGAGGCTTAAGAGGGTGATGCAGAGGCTCAAGAGAGTGATGCAGAGGCTCAAGAAAGGGATGCAGAGGCTCATGAGAGGGATGCAGAGGCTCAAGAGAGTGATGCAGAGGGTCAAGAGAGTGATGCAGAGGCTGAAGAGAGAGATGCAGAGGCTTAAGAGAGTGATGCAGAGGCTCATGAGAGCGATGCAGAGGCTCAAGAGAATGATGTAGAGGCTTAAGAGAGGGATGCAGAGGCTCAAGAGAATGATGTAGAGGCTCATGAGAGTGATGCAGAGGCTTGAGAGAGTGATGCAGAGGCTCAAGAGAGGGATTCAGAGGCTCAGGAGAGGGATTCAGAGGCTTTAGAGAGTGATGCAGAGGCTGAGCATAGTGTTGCAGAGGCTCAAGAGAGGGATGCAGAGGCTGAAGAGAGTTATGCAGACACTTAAGAGAGTTATGCAGAGGCTCAAGAGAGTGATGCAGAGGTTTATGATAGTGATTCAGAGGATCATGAGAGGGATGCAGAGGGGTAAGGGAGTGATAAAAAGGCTCAGGAGAGGGATGCAGAGGCTCAAGAGAGGGATGCAGGAGTTGAAGAGAGGGATGCAGGGGCTTAAGAAAGTGTTGCAGCGGCTTAAAAGAAGGATAAAGAGCCTTAAGAGGGTGATGCAGAGGCTCGAGAGAGTGATGCAGTGGCTCAAGAGAGGGATGCAGGGGCTAAAGAGAGTGATTCAGAGGCTTACGAAAGTGATGCAGAGGCTAAAGTGAGTGATGCAGAGGCTTACGAGAGGGATTCAGAGGCTCAGGAGAGGGATTCAGAGACTCAAGAGAGTTATGCAGAGGCTCAAGAGAGGGATGCAGAGGCTCAAGAGTGATGCAGAGACTCAAGAGAGTTATGCAGAGGATCAAGAGAGTGATGCAGAGGCTTACGAGAGGGATGCAGAGGCTGAAGAGAGTGATGCAGAGGCCTATGAGAGAGGAGCAGTGCTGAAGAGAGTGATGCAGAGGCTCATGAGAGTGATGCAGAGGCTAAAGAGAGTGATGCAGAGGCTTAAGAGAGTGATGCAGAGGCTTATGAGAGGGGTGCAGAGGCTCAAGAGAGAGATGCAGAGGCTCAGGAGAGTGATGCAGATGCTTAAGCGAATGATGCAGAGGCTCAAGACAGGGATGCAGAGGCTGAAGAGAGTGATGCATAGGCTTAGGTGAGTGATGCAGAGGCTTAAGAGAGGGTTGCAGAGGCTCCAGAGAGTGATGCAGAGGCTTAAGAGAGGGATGCAGAGGTTCAAGAGAATGATGCAGAGGCTCAAGAGAATGCTGCATAGGTTCAAGAGAGGGATGCTGAGGCTCCAGAGGGGGATGCAGAGGCTCCAGAGAGTGATGTAGAGGCTCAAGAGAGTGATGCAGAGGCTCAAGAGAGTGAAGCAGAGGATCATGAGAGTGATGCAGAGGTTCAAGAGAGTGATGCAGAGGATCAAGAGAGGAAAGCATAGGCTTAAGAGAGTGATGCAGAGGCCGAAGAGAGTGATGCAGAGACGGATGCAGAGGCTCAAGAGAGTGATGCAGACGATAAAGAGAGTGATGCAGAGGCTCAAGAGAGTGATGCAGAGGATCAAGAGAGGGAAGCAGAGGCTTAAGAGAGTTATGCAAAGGCTGAAAAGAGTGATGCAGAGGCTCTAGAGAGGGATGCAGAGGCTCAAGAGAGGGATGCAGAAGCTCAAGAGAGGGATGCAGAGGCTCAAGTGAGGGATGCAGATGCACAAGAGAAGGATGCAGAAGCTCTTGAGAGTGATGCAGAGGCTCAACAGAGGGATGCAGAGGCTTAAGAGAGTGATGCAAAGGCTCAAGAGAGGGATGCAGAGGCTCATGAGAGGGATGCATAGGCTCATGAGAGGGATGCAGGAGTTCAAGAGAGGATTCAGAGGCTCAAGAGAGTGATTCAGAGGCTTACGAGAGTGATGCAGAGGCTTAAGAGAGGGATGCATAGGCTCAAGAGAGGGATGCAGAGGCTCAAGAGAGGGATGCAGGGGCTCAAGAGAGGGACGCAAAGGCTCAAGTGAGGGATGCAGAGGCTCAAGAGAGGGATGCAGAGGCTCAAGAGAGGGATGCAGGGGCTCAAGAGAGGGACGCAAAGGCTCAAGTGAGGGATGCAGAGGCACAAGAGAGGGATGCAGATGCTCTTAAGAGTGACGCAGAATCTCAAGAGAGGAATGCAGAGGCTTAAGAGAGTGATGCAAAGGCTCAGGAGAGGGATGCAAAGGCTCATGAGAGGGATTCACGAGTTCAAGAGAGTGATGCAGACGCTCAAGAAAGGGATGCAGAGGCTCAAAAAAGGGATGCAGAGGCTTAAAAGGGTGATGCAGAGGCTCAAGAGAGTGATGCAGAGGCTCAAGAGAGGGATGCAGAAGCTCCAGAGAGGGATGCAGATGCTCAAGAGAGTGATGCAGAAGCTCAAGAGAGGGATGCAGAGGTTCAAGAGAATGATACAGAGGCTCAAGAGAGTGCTGCAGAGGTTCAAGAGAGGGATGCTGAGGCTCCAGAGAGGGATGCAGAGGCTCATGAGAGTGAAGCAGAGGCTGAAGAGAGAGATGCAGAGGCATAAGAGAGTGATGAAGAGGCTCAACAGAGTAATACAGAGGCTCAAGAGAGTGATGTAGAGGCTCAAGAGAGTGATGCAGAGTCTCAAGAGAGTGAAGCAAAGGATCATGAGAGTGATGCAGAGGCTTGAGAGAGGGATGCAGAGGCTCAAGAGAGGGATGCAGAGGCTCAAGAGAGGAAAGCAGAGGCTCAAGAGAGGGATGCAGAAGCTCAAGAGAGGAATGCAGAGGCTCAAGTGTGGGATGCAGATGCACAAGAGAAGGATGCAGAAGCTCTTGAGAGTGATGCAGAGGCTCAACAGAGGGATGCAGAGGCTTAAGAGAGTGATGCAAAGGCTCAAGAGAGGGATGCAGAGGATCATGAGAGGGATGCAGGAGTTCAAGAGAGGATTCAGAGGCTCAAGAGAGTGATTCAGAGGCTTACGAGAGTGATGCAGAGGCTTAAGAGAGGGATGCAGAGGCTCAAGAGAGGGATGCAGAGGCTCAAGAGAGGGATGCAGGGGCTCAAGAGAGGGACGCAAAGGCTCAAGTGAGGGATGCAGAGGCACAAGAGAGGGATGCAGATGCTCTTAAGAGTGACGCAGAATCTCAAGAGAGGAATGCAGAGGCTTAAGAGAGTGATGCAAAGGCTCAGGAGAGGGATGCAAGAGAGTGATTAAGCCTCTGCATCACTCTCGTAAGCCTCTGAATCACTCTCTTAAGCCTCTGCATCACTCTCTAGAGCCTCTGCATCACTCTTTTCAGCCTTTGCATAACTCTCTTAAGCCTCTGCTTCCCTCTCTTGATCCTCTGCATCACTCTCTTGAGCCTCTGCATCACTCTCTTTATCGTCTGCATCACTCTCTTGAGCCTCTGCATCCCTCTCTGCATCACTCTCTTCGGCCTCTGCATCACTCTCTTAAGCCTCTGCTTTCCTCTCTTGATCCTCTGCATCACTCTCTTGAACCTCTGCATCACTCTCATGATCCTCTGCTTCACTCTCTTGAGCCTCTGCATCACTCTCCTGAGCCTCTACATCACTCTCTTGAGCCTCTGCATCCCTCTCTGGAGCCTCAGCATCCCTCTGTTGAACCTCTGCAGCACTCTCTTGAGCCTCTGCATCATTCTCTTGAACCTCTGCATCACTCACCTAAGCCTATGCATCACTCTCTTCAGCCTCTGCATCCCCGTCTTGAGCCTCTGCATCATTCGCTTAAGCATCTGCATCACTCTCTTGAGCCTCTGCACCCCTCTCTTAAGCCTCTGCATCACTCTCTTAAGCCTCTGCATCACTCTCTTTAGCCTCTGCATCACTCTCTTGAGCCTCTGCATCACTCTCTTCAGCCTCTGCATCCCTCTCTTGAGCCTCTGCATCACTTTCTTGAGCTTATGCACCACTCTCATGAGCCTCAACGAGAAACAAATAGATGATTGAAAATGAAGTATTTATGGTTATTATCTAATCAATTATGTGTTTGTAAAAATTTTATCGTATATTTAATGAATTAATACCAATAAACTGTAAATTAACAAAAACGTGGAAAAACAGCAAAATATTGCCTAATTCGATGATATTTTGTTTAAATCACAGAAAGGAAAAGGGGATGATAAACGTCAAAATATTGCTAAATTCGTTAATTTTTAGTACGAAACAAAATGCAAGAATTTTGCTTAAAAATGCAACATTTGCGAAATTTTGAGATTTGAAGGCCAAATCACATATCGTGAGAAAACATGAAGTAGTATCGATATATTGGTAAAAACGAATATATTTACGTAAAATCACACCACATGAAAAACGTGAAAAAAGTCACTGTTTTACCATATTTGAGGATTTTAACTTCAAATCATAGAGCAAGGTTTCGATTTATTTAGAACCAAGAAAAAGACATATAACAATGTTGTTTCCAATACAAATGATAAAAATCAATGTGTTTCCATTAGAAATAACTAAAATGTTCCTGATCTTCCGTTTATATTTTCGACGAAAGATGTACACGTAAAACCGCTCTAATCCGGCTGAAATGTCGATATATGCAATAAAACAGAAATTCTCCCCTTTTCAATATCTTAGCAAGTACTTTAACGAGAAACAAATAGTCGATTGAAAATGAAGTATTTAAGGTTAATTTCTAATCAATTATGTGTTTGCATCATTTTTATCATATATATTAATGAATTAATAACAATAAACTGAAAATTTACAAAAACGTGGAAAAACAGTAAAATATTGCCTAATTCGATGATATTTTGTTTATATCACATAAAGGAAAAGGGACATGATAAACGTCAAAATATTACTAAATTCGATGCTTTTTAGTACGAAACAAAATGCAAGAAAATTGGCTTAAAATGCAATATTATTCGAAATTCTGAAATTTGAAGGCCAAATCACATATCGTGATAATACATGAAATAGTATCGAAATATTGGTAAAAATGAATATATTTACGTAATATAAAACTACATGAAAAACGTGAAAAAAGTCACTATTATACCAAATTTGAGGATTTTAACTTCGAATCATAAAGCGCGGTTTCGTATTATTTAGATCCAAGAAAAGACATGACAATGTTGTTTCCAATACAAACGATAAAAATCAATGTGTTTTCATTAGAATTAACTAAAATGTTCCTGATTTTCCGTTTATATTACCGATGGAAGATGTTCACGTAAAACCGCTCTATTCCGGATGAAACGTCGATATATGCAATAAAAACCGAACTTCTTCCCTTTTCAATATTTTACTCAATATTTCAACGAGAAACAAATAGATGATTGAAGATGAAGTATTTAAGGTTATTTTTAATCAATTATGTGTTTGTATCATTTTTATCATATATATAATGAATTAATAACAATAAACTGGAAATTCACAAAAACGTGGAAAAACAGCAAAAAATTGCCTAATTCGATGATTTTTTTTTATATCACATAAAGGAAAAGGGGGGATGATAAAAGTGAAAATATTACTAAATTCGATAATTTATAGTACGAAACAAAATGCAAGAAAACTTTTCTTAAAATGCAATATTATGCGAAATTCTGAGATTTGAAGGCCAAATCCTATATCGTGATACTACATGAAAAAGTATCAAAATATTGGTAAAAATGAATATATTTACGTAATATCAAACTACATGAAAAACGTGAAAAAGTCATTATTATACCAAATTTGAGGTTTTAACTTCGAATCATAAAGCGAGGTTTCGTATTATATAGATCCAAGAAAAGACACATGACAATGTTGTTTCCAATACAAATGATAAAAATCAATGTGTTTTCATTAGAATGAACTAAAATGTTCCTGATTTTCCGTTTATATTACCGACAGAAGATGTACACGTAAAACCGTTCTAATCCGGCTGAAACGTCGATATATGCAATAAAAACCGAACTTCTCCCCTTTTCAATATCATATCAAGTATTTTAACGAGAAACAAATAGTTGATTGAAAATGAAGTATTTAAGTTTATCATCTAATCAATTATGTGTTTGTATCATTTTTATCGTATATTTAATGAATTAATACCAATAAACTGGAAATTCACAAAAACGTGGAAAAACAGCAAAATATTGCCTAATTCGATAATATATTGTTTATATCACATAAAGGAAAAGTGAGATGATAAACGTCAAAATATTACTAAATTCGATGATTTTTAGTACGAAACAAAATGCAAGAAAACTTGCTTAAAATGCAATATCATTCGAAATTCTGAGATTTGAAGGCCAAATCACATATCGTGATACTACATGAAATAGTATCGAAATATTGGTAAAAATGAGTCTATTTACGTAATATAAAACTACATGAAAAACGTTAAAAAGTCACTATTTTACCATATTTGAGGATTTTAACTTCAAATCACAGAGCGTATTATTTAGAATCAAGAAAAGACATATTCAATGTTGTTTCCAATACAAATGATATAAATCAATGTGTTTTCATTAGAATTAACTAAAATGTTCCTGATTTTCCGTTTATATTACCGATGGAAGATGTACACGTAAAACCGCTCTATTCCGGCTGAAACGTCGATATATGCAATAAAAACCGAACTTCTTCCCTTTTCAATATTTTACTCAGTATTTCAACGAGAAACAAATAGATGATTGAAGATGAAGTATTTAAGGTTATTATCTAATCAATTATGTGTTTGTATCATTTTTATCGTATATATAATGAATTAATAACAATAAACTGGAAATTCACAAAAACGTGGAAAAACAGCAAAAAATTGCTGTTTTCTAGAGAAGTGATGCAGAGGATCAAGAGAGTGATGCAGAGATTCAAGAGAGGAATGAAGAGGCTGAAAAGAGTGATGCAGAGGCTCAAGCGAGTGATGCAGAGGCTCAAGAGAGGGATGCAGAGGCTCAAAAGAGGGATGCAGAGGCTCAAGAGAGTGATTCAGAGGCTTACGAGAGTGATGCAGAGGCTGTAGAGAGTGTTGCAGAGGCTCAAGAGAGGGATGAAGAGGCTGAAAAGAGTGATGCAGAGGCTCAAGAGAGGGATGCAGAGGCTCAAGAGAGTGATTCAGAGGCTTACGAGAGTGATGCAGAGGCTTAAGAGAGTGAGGTAGAGGCTTAGGAGACGGATGCAGAGGCTTAAGAGGATGATGCAGAGGCTCAAGAGAGTGATGCAGAGGCTCAAGAGAGGGATGCAGGGGCTCAAGAGAGTGATGCAGTGGCTCATGAGAGTGATTCAGAGGCTTAAGAGCGTGATGCAGAGGCTGAAGAGAGTGATGCAGAGGCTTAAGAGACGGATACAGAGGCTCAAGAGAGGGATGCAGAGGCTCAAGAGAGGGATGCAGAGGCTCAAGAGAGGGATGCAGAGGCTCAAGTGAGGGAAGCAGAGGCACAAGAGAGGGATGCAGAGGCTCTTGAGAGTGATGCAGAGGCTCAATAGAGGGATGCAGAGGCCCAAAAGAGGGATGTAGAGGCTCAAGAGAGTGATTCAGAGGCTTACGAGAGTGATGCAGAGGATGAAGAGAGTGATGCAGAGGCTCGAGAGAGTTATGCAGATGCCTCAAGAGAGGGATTCAGAGGCTTAAGAGAGTGATGCAGAGGCTGTAGAGAGTGTTGCAGAGGCTCAAGAGAGGGATGAAGAGGCTTAAAAGAGTGATGCAGAGGTTCAAGAGAGTGATGCAGAGGCTCAAGAGAGGGATGAAGAGGCTTAAAAGAGTGGTGCAGAGGCTCAAGAGAGGGACGCAGAGGCTCAAGAAAATGATTCAGAGGCTTACGAGAGTGATGCAGAGGCTTAAGAGAGTGAGGTAGAGGCTTAGGAGAGGGATGCAGAGGCTTAAGAGGATGATGCAGATGCTCCAGAGAGTGATGCAGAGGCTCAAGAGTGGTATGCAGGGGCTCAAGAGAGTGATGCAGAGGCTCAAGAGAGTGATTCAGAGGCTTAAGAGCGTGATGCAGAGGATTAAGAGAGTGATGCAGAGGCTTAAGAGAGGGATGCAGAGGGTCAAGAGAGGGATGCAGAGGCTTAAGAGAGGGATGCAGAGGCTCAAGAGAGGGATGCAGAGGCTCAAGTGAGGGATGCAGAGGGAAAAGAGAGGGATGCAGAGGCTAAAGAAAGTAATGCAGAGGTTTAAAAATTGAGATGCAGAGGCTTAAGAGGGTGAGGCAGAGGCTCAAGAGAGTGATGCAGAGGCTCAAGAGAGCGATGCAGAGGCTCAAGAGAGTGATGCAGAGGCTCAAGAGAGTGATGCAGAGTCTCAAGCGAGGGAAGCAGAGGCTTAAGAGAGTGATGCAGAAGCTGAAGAAAGTGATGCAGAGGATCAAGAGAGTGATGAAGAGGCTCGAGAGAGTGATGCAGAGGCTCAAGAGAGTGATGGAGAGGCTTAGGAGAGGGATGCAGAGGCTCAAGAGAGAGACGCAGAGGCTCAAGAGAGTGATGCAGATGCTCAAGAGAGTGTTGCAGAGGCTTTAGAGAGTGATGCAGAGGCTGAAGAGAGTGTTGCAGAGGCTTAAGAGAGGGATGCAGAGGCTCTCGAGAGTGATGCAAAGCCTCAAGAGAGTGAGGCAGAGGCTTAAGAGAGGAATGCAGAAGCTCAAGAGAGGGATGTAGAGGCTCAAGAGAATGATGTAGAGGCTTAAGAGAGTGATGAAGAGGTTCAAGAGAGTGATGCAGAGGCACAAGAGAATGATGTAGAGGCTTAAGAGAGGGATGCAGAGGTTCAAGAGAATGATGCAGGGGCTGAAGAGAATGATGCAGAGGCTTAAGAGAGGGATGCAGAGGATCAAAAGAGTGATGCAGAGGTTTAAGAGAGGAATGCAGAGGCTGAAGAGAATGATGCATAGGCTTAAGCAAGGGATGCAGAGGGAGAAGAGAATGATGCAGAGGCTTAAGAGAGGGGATGCAGAGGCTGAAGAGAGTGATGCAGAGGCTCAAGAGAGTGACCCAGAGGCTTAAGAGAGGGATGCAGAGGCTGAAGAGAATGATGCAGAGGCGTAAGAGAGGTATGAAGAGACTCAAGAGAGTGATACAGAGGCTCAAGACAGGGGATGCAGAGGCTTAAGAGAGGGATGCAGAGGCTCAAGAGAGGGATGCAGAGGCTCAAGTGAGGGATGCAGAGGGAAAAGAGAGGGATGCAGAGGCTCTTGAGAGTGATGCAGAGCCTCAACAGAGGGATTCAGAGGTTTAAGAGAGTGATTCAAAGGCTCATGAGAGGGATGCAGAGGCTCATGAGAGGGATGCAGAAGTTCAAGAGAGGGATTCAGAGGCACAAGAGAGTGATTCAGAGGCATACGAGAGTGATGCAGAGGCTTAAGAGATTGATGCAGAGGCTTAAGAGAGGGACGCAGAGGCTCAAGAGAGGCATGCAGAGGCTAAAGAGAGGGATTCAGGGGCTCAAGAGAGCGATGCAGAAACTCAAGTAAGGGATGCAGAGGCAAAAGAGAGGGATGCAGAGGCTCTTGAGAGTGATGCAGAGCCTCAACAGAGGGATTCAGAGGTTTAAGAGAGTGATTCAAAGGCTCATGAGAGGGATGCAAAGGCTCTTGAGAGTGATGCAGAACCTCAACAGAGGGATTCAGAGGTTTAAGAGAGTGATTCAAAGGATCATGAGAGGGATGCAGAGGCTCATGAGAGGGATGCAGGAGTTCAAGAGAGGGATTCAGAGGCTCATGAGAGTGATTCAGAGGCATACGAGAGTGGTGCAGAGGCTTAAGAGATTGATGCAGAGGCTTAAGAGAGGGACGCAGAGGCTCAAGAAAGGGATGCAGAGGCTAAAGAGAGGGATGCAGGGGTTCAAGAGAGGGATGCAGAGGCTCAAGTGATGGATGCAGAGGCTCTTGAGAGTGACGCAGAGGCTCAAGAGAGGGATGCAGAGGCTCTTGAGAGTGACGCAGAGGCTCAAGAGAGGGATGCAGAGGCTAAAGAAAGTAATGCAGAGGTTTAAAAATTGAGATGCAGAGGCTTAAGAGGGTGAGGCAGAGGCTCAAGAGAGTGATGCAGAGGCTCAAGAGAGGGATGCAGAGGCTCAAGAGAGTCATGCAGAGGATCAAGCGAGGGAAGCAGAGGCTTAAGAGAGTGATGCAGAAGCTGAAGAAAGTGATGCAGAGGCTCAAGAGAGTGATGCAGAGGCTCGAGAGAGTGATGCAGAGGCTCAAGAGAGTGATGGAGAGGCTTAAGAGAGGGATGCAGAGGCTCAAGAGAGAGACGCAGAGGCTCAAGAGAGTGATGCAGATGCTCAAGAGAGTGTTGCAGAGGCTTTAGAGAGTGATGCAGAGGCTGAAGAGAGTGTTGCAGAGGCTTAAGAGAGGGATGCAGAGGCTCTCGAGAGTGATGCAAAGCCTCAAGAGAGTGAGCAGAGGCTTAAGAGAGGAATGCAGAAGCTCAAGAGAGGGATGTAGAGGCTCAAGAGAATGATGTAGAGGCTTAAGAGAGTGATGAAGAGGTTCAAGAGAGTGATGCAGAGGCACAAGAGAATGATGTAGAGGCTTAAGAGAGGGATGCAGAGGTTCAAGAGAATGATGTAGGGGCTGAAGAGAATGATGCTGAGGCTTAAGAGAGGGATGCAGAGGATCAAAAGAGTGATGCAGAGGTTTAAGAGAGGAACGCAGAGGCTGAAGAGAATGATGCATAGGCTTAAGCAAGGGATGCAGAGGGAGAAGAGAATGATGCAGAGGCTTAAGAGAGGGGATGCAGAGGCTGAAGAGAGTGATGCAGAGGCTCAAGAGAGTGATCCAGAGGCTTAAGAGAGGGATGCAGAGGCTGAAGAGAATGATGCAGAGGCGTAAGAGAGGTATGAAGAGACTCAAGAGAGTGATACAGAGGCTCAAGACAGGGGATGCAGAGGCTTAAGAGAGGGATGCAGAGACTCAAAAGAGTGATGCAGAGGCTCAAGAGAGGGATGCAGAGGCTCATGAGAGTGATTAAGAGGATTACGAGAGTGATGCAGAGGATCAAGAGAAGAAAGCACAGGCTTAACAGAGTGATGCAGAGGCTGAGGAGAGTGACGCACAGGCTCTAGAGAGTGATGCAGAGGCTTAAGAGAGTGATGCAGAGGCTCAAGAAAGGGATGCAGAGGCTCAAAAGAGGGATGCAGAGGCTCAAGAGAGTGATTCAGAGGCTTACGAGAGTGATGCAGAGGATAAAGAGAGTGATGCAGAGGATCAAGAGAGGGAAGCAGAGGCTTACGAGAGTGATGCAGAGACTCTAAAGAGTGATGCAGAGGCTCAAGAGAGTGATGCAGAGGCTCTAAAGAGTGATGCAGAGGATCAAGAAAGAGATCCAGAGGCTCGAGAGAGTGATGCAAAGGCCTCAAGAGAGGGATTCAGAGGCTTAAGAGAGTGATGCAGAGGCTCAAGAGAGTTTTGCAGAGGCTCAAGAGAGAGATGCAGAGGCTCAAGAGAGTGATGCAGAGGCTCAAGAGAGTTATGTAGAGGCTCAGGAGAGTGATGCAGAGGCTTACAAGAGTGATGCAGATGATCAAGAGAGGGATGCAGATGGTCAAGAGAGGGATGTAGAGGCTCAAGAGAGGGATGAATAGGCTCAAGTGAGTGTTGCAGAGGAATAGGAGAGGGATGCAGAGGCCCAAGAGAGGGATGTAGAGGCTCAAGAGAGGGATGAATAGGCTCAAGAGAGGGATGCAGAGGCTCAAGAGAGGGATGCAGAGGCTAACGTGAGGGATGCAGAGGCACAAGAGAAAGATGCAGAGGCACTTGAGAGTGATGCAGAGGCTCAAGAGAGGGATGCAGAGGCTTAACAGAGTGATGCATAGGCTCAATAGAGGGATGCAGAGGCTCAAGAGAATGATGTAGAATTTAAGAGAGGGATGCAGAGGCTGAAGAGAATGATGCAGAGGCTCAAGTGAGTGATGCAGAGGCTGAAGAGAATGTTGCAGAGGCTCAAGTGAGTGATGCAGAGGATCAAGAGAAGGATGCAGAGGCTTTAGAGAGTGATGCAGATGCTCAAGAGAGTGATGCACAGGCTCAAGAGAGTGATGCACAGGCTCAAGAGAGTGATGCAGAGGCTCAAGAGAGTGATGCACAGGCTCAAGAGAGTGATGCAGAGGCTCAAGAGAGTGATGTAGATGATCATGAGAATGATGCAGAGGCTCAAGAGAGTGATGCAGAGGATCAATAGAAGAAAGCAGAGGCTTCACAGAGTGATGCAGAGGCTCAAGAGAGTGATGCAGAGGATCAAGAGAAGAAAGCAGAGGCTTAAGAGAGTGATGCAGAGGATCAAGAGAAGAAAGCAGAGGCTTAACAGAGTGATGCAGAGGCTGAGGAGAGTGATGTAGAGGCTCTAGAGATTGATGCAGAGGCTCGAGAGAGTGATGCAGAGGCTCAAGAGAGTGATGGAGAGGCTTAAGAGAGGGATGCAGAGGCTCAAGAGAGAGACGCAGAGGCTCAAGAGAGTGATGCAGATGCTCAAGAGAGTGTTGCAGAGGCTTTAGAGAGTGATGCAGAGGCTGAAGAGAGTGTTGCAGAGGCTTAAGAGAGGGATGCAGAGGCTCTCGAGAGTGATGCAAAGCCTCAAGAGAGTGAGCAGAGGCTTAAGAGAGGAATGCAGAAGCTCAAGAGAGGGATGTAGAGGCTCAAGAGAATGATGTAGAGGCTTAAGAGAGTGATGAAGAGGTTCAAGAGAGTGATGCAGAGGCACAAGAGAATGATGTAGAGGCTTAAGAGAGGGATGCAGAGGTTCAAGAGAATGATGTAGGGGCTGAAGAGAATGATGCTGAGGCTTAAGAGAGGGATGCAGAGGATCAAAAGAGTGATGCAGAGGTTTAAGAGAGGAACGCAGAGGCTGAAGAGAATGATGCATAGGCTTAAGCAAGGGATGCAGAGGGAGAAGCGAATGATGCAGAGGCTTAAGAGAGGGGATGCAGAGGCTGAAGAGAGTGATGCAGAGGCTCAAGAGAGTGATCCAGAGGCTTAAGAGAGGGATGCAGAGGCTGAAGAGAATGATGCAGAGGCGTAAGAGAGGTATGAAGAGACTCAAGAGAGTGATACAGAGGCTCAAGACAGGGGATGCAGAGGCTTAAGAGAGGGATGCAGAGACTCAAAAGAGTGATGCAGAGGCTCAAGAGAGGGATGCAGAGGCTCATGAGAGTGATTAAGAGGATTACGAGAGTGATGCAGAGGATCAAGAGAAGAAAGCACAGGCTTAACAGAGTGATGCAGAGGCTGAGGAGAGTGACGCACAGGCTCTAGAGAGTGATGCAGAGGCTTAAGAGAGTGATGCAGAGGCTCAAGAAAGGGATGCAGAGGCTCAAAAGAGGGATGCAGAGGCTCAAGAGAGTGATTCAGAGGCTTACGAGAGTGATGCAGAGGATAAAGAGAGTGATGCAGAGGATCAAGAGAGGGAAGCAGAGGCTTACGAGAGTGATGCAGAGACTCTAAAGAGTGATGCAGAGGCTCAAGAGAGTGATGCAGAGGCTCTAAAGAGTGATGCAGAGGATCAAGAAAGAGATCCAGAGGCACGAGAGAGTGATGCAAAGGCCTCAAGAGAGGGATTCAGAGGCTTAAGAGAGTGATGCAGAGGCTCAAGAGAGTTTTGCAGAGGCTCAAGAGAGAGATGCAGAGGCTCAAGAGAGTGATGCAGAGGCTCAAGAGAGTTATGTAGAGGCTCAGGAGAGTGATGCAGAGGCTTACAAGAGTGATGCAGATGATCAAGAGAGGGATGCAGATGGTCAAGAGAGGGATGTAGAGGCTCAAGAGAGGGATGAATAGGCTCAAGTGAGTGTTGCAGAGGAATAGGAGAGGGATGCAGAGGCCCAAGAGAGGGATGTAGAGGCTCAAGAGAGGGATGAATAGGCTCAAGAGAGGGATGCAGAGGCTCAAGAGAGGGATGCAGAGGCTAACGTGAGGGATGCAGAGGCACAAGAGAAAGATGCAGAGGCACTTGAGAGTGATGCAGAGGCTCAAGAGAGGGATGCAGAGGCTTAACAGAGTGATGCATAGGCTCAATAGAGGGATGCAGAGGCTCAAGAGAATGATGTAGAATTTAAGAGAGGGATGCAGAGGCTGAAGAGAATGATGCAGAGGCTCAAGTGAGTGATGCAGAGGCTGAAGAGAATGTTGCAGAGGCTCAAGTGAGTGATGCAGAGTATCAAGAGAGTGATGCAGATGCTGAAGAGAGAGATGCAGAGGCTCTAGAGAGCGATGCAGAGGCTTAAGAGAGTGATGCAGAGGCTCAAGCGAGTGATGCAGAGGATCAAGAAAGTGATGCAGAGGCTTAATCCTCTTAATCACTCTCATGAGCCTCTGCATCCCTCTCTTGAGCCTCTGCATCACTCTTTTGAGTCTCTGCATCCCTCTCTTAAGCCTCTGCATCCCCTGTCTTGAGCCTCTGTATCACTCGCTTGAGTCTCTTCATACCTCTCTTACGCCTCTGCATCATTCTCTTCAGCCTCTGCATCCCTCTCTTAAGCCTCTGGATCACTCTCTTGAGCCTCTGCATCACTCTCTTCAGCCTCTGCATCCCCTCTCTTAAGCCTCTGCATCATTCTCTTCTCCCTCTGCATCCCTTGCTTAAGCCTATGCATCATTCTCTTCAGCCTCTGCGTTCCTCTCTTAAACCTCTGCATCACTCTTTTGATCCTCTGCATCCCTCTCTTAAGCCTCAGCATCATTCTCTTCAGCCCCTACATCATTCTCTTGAACCTCTGCATCCCTCTCTTAAGCCTCTACATCATTCTCTTGTGCCTCTGCATCACTCTCTTGAACCTCTTCATCACTCTCTTAAGCCTCTACATCATTCTCTTGAGCCTCTACATCCCTCTCTTGAGCTTCTGCATTCCTCTCTTAAGCCTCTGCTCACTCTCTTGAGGCTTTGCATCACTCTCGAGAGCCTCTGCATCCCTCTCTTAAGCCTCTGCAACACTCTCTTCAGCCTCTGCATCACTCTCTAAAGCCTCTGCAACACTCTCTTGAGCATCTGCATCACTCTCTTGAGCCTCTGCGTCTCTCTCTTGAGCCTCTGCATCCCTCTCTTAAGCCTCTCCATCACTCTCTTAAGCCTCTGCTTCCCTCGCTTGATCCTCTGCATGACTCTCTTGAGCCTCTGCATCCCTCTCTTGAGCCTCTGCATCACTCTCTTGAGCCTCTGCCTCACCCTCTTAAGCCTCTGCATCTCAATTTTTAAACCTCTGCATTACTTTCTTTAGCCTCTGCATCCCTCTCTTGAGCCTCTGCGTCACTCTCAAGAGCCTCTGCATCCCTCTCTTGAGCCTCTGCGTCACTCTCAAGAGCCTCTGCATCCATCACTTGAGCCTCTGCATCCCTCTCTTGAACCCCTGCATCCCTCTCTTTAGCCTCTGCATCCCTTTCTTGAGCCTCTGCGTCCCTCTCTTAAGCCTCTGCATCAATCTCTTAAGCCTCTGCACCACTCTCGTATGCCTCTGAATCACTCTCATGAGCCTCTGAATCCCTCTCTTGAACTCCTGCATCCCTCTCATGAGCCTCTGCATCCCTCTCATGATCCTTTGAATCACTCTCTTAAACCTCTGAATCCCTCTGTTGAGGTTCTGCATCACTCTCAAGAGCCTTTGCATCCCTCTCATGAGCCTTTGAATCACTCTCTTAAACCTCTGAATCCCTCTGATGAGGCTCTGCATCACTCTCAAGAGCCTCTGCATCCCTCTCTTTTGCCTCTGCATCCCTCACTTGAGCCTCTGCATCCCTCTCTTGAGCCCCTGAATCCCTCTCTTTAGCCTCTGCATGCCTCTCTTGAGCCTCTGCGTCCCTCTCTTAAGCCTCTGCATCAATCTCTTAAGCCTCTGCATCACTCTCGTATGCCTCTGAATCACTCTCTTGTGCCTCTGAATCCCTCTCTTGAACTTCTGCATCCCTCTCATGAGCCTCTGCATCCCTCTCATGAGCCTTTGAATCACTCTCTTAAACCTCTGAATCCCTCTGTTGAGGCTCTGCATCACTCTCAAGAGCCTCTGCATCCCTCTCTTTTCCCTCTGCATCCCTCACTTGAGCCTCTGCATCCCTCTCTTGAGCCTCTGCATCCCTCTCTTAAGCCTCTGCATCCCCTGTCTTGAGCCTCTGTATCACTCTCTTGAGTCTCTTCATACCTCTCTTACGCCTCTGCATCATTCTCTTCAGCCTCTGCATCCCTCTCTTAAGCCTCTGGGTCACTCTCTTGAGCCTCTGCATCACTCTCTTCAGCCTCTGCATCCCCTCTCTTAAGCCTCTGCATCATTCTCTTCTCCCTCTGCATCCCTTGCTTAAGCCTATGCATCATTCTCTTCAGCCTCTGCATTCCTCTCTTAAACCTCTGCATCACTCTTTTGATCCTCTGCATCCCTCTCTTAAGCCTCTGCATCATTCTCTTCAGCCCCTGCATCATTCTCTTGAACCTCTGCATCCCTCTCTTAAGCCTCTACATCATTCTCTTGTGCCTCTGCATCACTCTCTTGAACCTCTTCATCACTCTCTTAAGCCTCTACATCATTCTCTTGAGCCTCTACATCCCTCTCTTGAGCTTCTGCATTCCTCTCTTAAGCCTCTGCCTCACTCTCTTGAGGCTTTGCATCACTCTCGAGAGCCTCTGCATCCCTCTCTTAAGCCTCTGCAACACTCTCTTCAGCCTCTGCATCACTCTCTAAAGCCTCTGCAACACTCTCTTGAGCATCTGCATCACTCTCTTGAGCCTCTGCGTCTCTCTCTTGAGCCTCTGCATCCCTCTCCTAAGCCTCTCCATCACTCTCTTGAGCCTCTGCATCACTCTCTCGAGCCTCTTCATCACTCTCTTGATCCTCTGCATCACTTTCTTCAGCTTCTGCATCACTCTCTTAAGCCTCTGCTTCCCTCGCTTGAGCCTCTGCATCACTCTCTTGAGCCTCTGCATCACTCTCTTGAGCCTCTGCATCCCTCTCTTGAGCCTCTGCATCACTCTCTTGAGCCTCTGCCTCACCCTCTTAAGCCTCTGCATCTCAATTTTTAAACCTCTGCATTACTTTCTTTAGCCTCTGCATCCCTCTCTTTTCCCTCTGCATCCCTCACTTGAGCCTCTGCATCCCTCTCTTGAGCCTCTGCATCCCTCTCTTAAGCCTCTGCATCCCTCTCTTGACCCTCTGCATCCCTCTCTTAAGCCTCTGCATCACTCTCTTAATCCTCTGCATCACGCTCTTAAGCCTCTGAATCACTCTCTTGAGCCTCTGCATCACTCTCTTGAGCCCCTGCATACCACTCTTGAGCCTCTGCATCACTCTCTGGAGCATCTGCATCATCCTCTTAAGCCTCTGCATCCCTCTCCTAAGCCTCTACCTCACTCTCTTAAGCCTCTGCATCACTCTCGTAAGCCTCTGAATCATTTTCTTGAGCCTCTGCGTCCCTCTCTTGAGCCTCTGCACCACTCTTTTAAGCCTCTTCATCCCTCTCTTGAGCCTCTGCATCACTCTCTTGAACCTCTGCATCACTCTTTTAAGCCTCTTCATCCCTCTCTTGAGGCATCTGCATAACTCTCTCGAGCCTCTGCATCACTCTCTTCATCCTCTGCATCACTCTCGTAAGCCTCTGAATCACTCTCTTGAGCCTCTACATCCCTCTTTTGGGCCTCTGCATCCCTCTATTGAGCCTCTGCATCACTCTCAAGAGCCTCTGCATCCCTCTCTTGTGCCTCTGCTTCCCTCACTTGAGCCTCTGCATCCCTCTCTTGAGCCTCTGCATCCCTCTCTTGAGCCTCTGCATCCCTCTCTTGAGCCTCTGTATCCGTCTCTTAAGCCTCTGCATCACTCTCTTCAGCCTCTGCATCACGCTCTTAAGCCTCTGAATCACTCTCATGAGCCACTGCATCACTCTCTTGAGCCCCTGCATCCCTCTCTTGAGCCTCTGCATCACTCTCTTGAGCCTCTGCATCATCCTCTTAAGCCTCTGCATCCGTCTCCTAAGCCTCTACCTCACTCTCTTAAGCCTCTGCATCACTCTCGTAAGCCTCTGAATCACTCTCTTGAGCCTCTGCATCCCTCTCTTGAGCCTCTGCATCACTCTTTTCAGCCTCTTCATCCCTCTCTTGAGCCTCTGCAACACTCTCTACAGCCTCTGCATCACTCTCGTAAGCCTCTGAATCACTCTCTTGAGCCTCTGCATCCCTCTTTTGAGCCTCTGCATCCCTCTCTTGAGCCTCTGCATCACTCGCTTGAGCCTCTGCATCACTCTTTTCAGCCTCTTCATTCCTCTCTTGAATCTCTGCATCACTCTCTTGATCCTCTGCATCACTTCTCTAGAAAACAGCAATTTTTTGCTGTTTTTCCACGTTTTTGTGAATTTCCAGTTTATTGTTATTAATTCATTATATATACGATAAAAATGATACAAACACATAATTGATTAGATAATAACCTTAAATACTTCATCTTCAATCATCTATTTGTTTCTCGTTGAAATACTGAGTAAAATATTGAAAAGGGAAGAAGTTCGGTTTTTATTGCATATATCGACGTTTCAGCCGGAATAGAGCGGTTTTACGTGTACATCTTCCATCGGTAATATAAACGGAAAATCAGGAACATTTTAGTTAATTCTAATGAAAACACATTGATTTATATCATTTGTATTGGAAACAACATTGAATATGTCTTTTCTTGATTCTAAATAATACGCTCTGTGATTTGAAGTTAAAATCCTCAAATATGGTAAAATAGTGACTTTTTAACGTTTTTCATGTAGTTTTATATTACGTAAATAGACTCATTTTTACCAATATTTCGATACTATTTCATGTAGTATCACGATATGTGATTTGGCCTTCAAATCTCAGAATTTCGAATGATATTGCATTTTAAGCAAGTTTTCTTGCATTTTGTTTCGTACTAAAAATCATCGAATTTAGTAATATTTTGACGTTTATCATCTCACTTTTCCTTTATGTGATATAAACAATATATTATCGAATTAGGCAATATTTTGCTGTTTTTCCACGTTTTTGTGAATTTCCAGTTTATTGGTATTAATTCATTAAATATACGATAAAAATGATACAAACACATAATTGATTAGATGATAAACTTAAATACTTCATTTTCAATCAACTATTTGTTTCTCGTTAAAATACTTGATATGATATTGAAAAGGGGAGAAGTTCGGTTTTTATTGCATATATCGACGTTTCAGCCGGATTAGAACGGTTTTACGTGTACATCTTCTGTCGGTAATATAAACGGAAAATCAGGAACATTTTAGTTCATTCTAATGAAAACACATTGATTTTTATCATTTGTATTGGAAACAACATTGTCATGTGTCTTTTCTTGGATCTATATAATACGAAACCTCGCTTTATGATTCGAAGTTAAAACCTCAAATTTGGTATAATAATGACTTTTTCACGTTTTTCATGTAGTTTGATATTACGTAAATATATTCATTTTTACCAATATTTTGATACTTTTTCATGTAGTATCACGATATAGGATTTGGCCTTCAAATCTCAGAATTTCGCATAATATTGCATTTTAAGAAAAGTTTTCTTGCATTTTGTTTCGTACTATAAATCATCGAATTTAGTAATATTTTCACTTTTATCATCCCCCCTTTTCCTTTATGTGATATAAAAAAAAATCATCGAATTAGGCAATTTTTTGCTGTTTTTCCACGTTTTTGTGAATTTCCAGTTTATTGTTATTAATTCATTATATATATGATAAAAATGATACAAACACATAATTGATTAAAAATAACCTTAAATACTTCATCTTCAATCATCTATTTGTTTCTCGTTGAAATATTGAGTAAAATATTAAAAAGGGAAGAAGTTCGGTTTTTATTGCATATATCGACGTTTCATCCGGAATAGAGCGGTTTTACGTGAACATCTTCCATCGGTAATATAAACGGAAAATCAGGAACATTTTAGTTAATTCTAATGAAAACACATTGATTTTTATCGTTTGTATTGGAAACAACATTGTCATGTCTTTTCTTGGATCTAAATAATACGAAACCGCGCTTTATGATTCGAAGTTAAAATCCTCAAATTTGGTATAATAGTGACTTTTTTCACGTTTTTCATGTAGTTTTATATTACGTAAATATATTCATTTTTACCAATATTTCGATACTATTTCATGTATTATCACGATATGTGATTTGGCCTTCAAATTTCAGAATTTCGAATAATATTGCATTTTAAGCCAATTTTCTTGCATTTTGTTTCGTACTAAAAAGCATCGAATTTAGTAATATTTTGACGTTTATCATGTCCCTTTTCCTTTATGTGATATAAACAAAATATCATCGAATTAGGCAATATTTTACTGTTTTTCCACGTTTTTGTAAATTTTCAGTTTATTGTTATTAATTCATTAATATATATGATAAAAATGATGCAAACACATAATTGATTAGAAATTAACCTTAAATACTTCATTTTCAATCGACTATTTGTTTCTCGTTAAAGTACTTGCTAAGATATTGAAAAGGGGAGAATTTCTGTTTTATTGCATATATCGACATTTCAGCCGGATTAGAGCGGTTTTACGTGTACATCTTTCGTCGAAAATATAAACGGAAGATCAGGAACATTTTAGTTATTTCTAATGGAAACACATTGATTTTTATCATTTGTATTGGAAACAACATTGTCATATGACTTTTTCTTGGTTCTAAATAAATCGAAACCTTGCTCTATGATTTGAAGTTAAAATCCTCAAATATGGTAAAACAGTGACTTTTTTCACGTTTTTCATGTGGTGTGATTTTACGTAAATATATTCGTTTTTACCAATATATCGATACTACTTCATGTTTTCTCACGATATGTGATTTGGCCTTCAAATCTCAAAATTTCGCAAATGTTGCATTTTTAAGCAAAATTCTTGCATTTTGTTTCGTACTAAAAATTAACGAATTTAGCAATATTTTGACGTTTATCATCCCCTTTTCCTTTCTGTGATTTAAACAAAATATCATCGAATTAGGCAATATTTTGCTGTTTTTCCACGTTTTTGTTAATTTACAGTTTATTGGTATTAATTCATTAAATATACGATAAAATTTTTACAAACACATAATTGATTAGATAATAACCTTAAATACTTCATTTTCAATCATCTATTTGTTTCTCGTTGAGGCTCATGAGAGTGGTGCATAAGCTCAAGAAAGTGATGCAGAGGCTCAAGAGAGGGATGCAGAGGCTGAAGAGAGTGATGCAGAGGCTCAAGAGAGTGATGCAGAGGCTAAAGAGAGTGATGCAGAGGCTTAAGAGAGTGATGCAGAGGCTTAAGAGAGGGGTGCAGAGGCTCAAGAGAGTGATGCAGATGCTTAAGCGAATGATGCAGAGGCTCAAGACGGGGATGCAGAGGCTGAAGAGAGTGATGCATAGGCTTAGGTGAGTGATGCAGAGGTTCAAGAGAATGATGCAGAGGCTCAAGAGAGTGCTGCAGAGGTTCAACAGAGGGATGCTGAGGCTCCAGAGAGGGATGCAGAGGCTCAAGAGAGTGATGTAGAGGCTCAGGAGAGTGATGCAGAGGCTCAAGAGAGTGAAGCAGAGGATCATGAGAGTGATGCAGAGGTTCAAGAGAGTGATGCAGAGGATCAAGAGAGGAAAGCAGAGGCTTAAGAGAGTGATGCAGAGGCCGAAGAGAGTGATGCAGAGAGGGATGCAGAGGCTCAAGAGAGTGATGCAGACGATAAAGAGAGTGATGCAGAGGCTCAAGAGAGTGATGCAGAGGATCAAGAGAGGGAAGCAGAGGCTTAAGAGAGTTATGCAAAGGCTGAAAAGAGTGATGCAGAGGCTCTAGAGAGTGATGCAGAGGCTTAAGAGAGTGATTCAGAGGCTTACGAGAGTGATGCAGAGGCTTAATCACTCTCTTGCATCCCTCTCCTGAGCCTTTGCATCACTCTCTTAAGCCTCTGCATTCCTCTCTTGAGATTCTGCGTCACTCTTAAGAGCATCTGCATCCCTCTCTTGTGCCTCTGCATCCCTCACTTGAGCCTTTGCGTCCCTCTCTTGAGCCCCTGCATCCCTCTCTTGAGCCTCTGCATCCCTCTCTTGAGCCTCTGCATCCCTCTCTTAAGCCTCTGCATCACTCTCGTAAGCCTCTGAATCACTCTCTTGAGCCTCTGAATCCTCTCTTGAACTCCTGCATCCCTATCATGATCCTCTGCATCCCTCTCTTGAGCCTTTGCATCACTCTCTTAAGCCTCTGCATCCCTCTGTTGAGCCTCTGCATCACTCTCAAGAGCTTCTGCATCCTTCTCTTGTGCATCTGCATCCCACACTTGAGCCTCTGCATTCCTCTCTTGAGCTTCTGCATCCCTCTCTTGAGCCTCTGCTTTCCTCTCTTGAGCCTCTGCATCCCTCTCTTGAGCCTCTGCATCCCTCTCTCAAGCCTCTGCATCACTCTCATGATCCTTTGCTTCACTCTCTTGAGACTCTGCATCACTCTCTTGAGCCTCTACATCACTCTCTTGAGCCTCTGTATTACTCTGTTGAGCCTCTTCATCACTCTCTTATGCCTCTGCATCTCTCTCTTCAGCCTCTGCTTCACTCTCATGAGCCTCTGCATCCCTCTCTGGAGCCTCAGCATCCCTCTCTTGAACCTCTGCAGCACTCTCTTGAGCCTCTGTATCATTCTCTTGAACCTCTGCATCCCTCTCTTGAGCTTCTGCATCACTCTCTTGAGCATCTGCATCCCTCTCTGGAGCTTCTGCATCCCTCTCTTGAGCCTCTGCATCACTCTCTTGAGCCTCTGCATCACCCTTTTAAGCCTCTGCATCCCTTTTTTGAGCCTCTGCATCCCTTTCTTGAGCGTCTGCATCACTCTCTTGAACTCGTGAATCCCTCTCATGAGCCTTTGCATCCCTCTCCTGAGCCTTTGCATCACTCTCTTAAGCCTCTGCATTCCTCTCTTGAGATTCTGCGTCACTCTTAAGAGCATCTGCATCCCTCTCTTGTGCCTCTGCATCTCTCACTTGAGCCTTTGCGTCCCTCTCTTGAGCCCCTGCATCCCTCTCTTGAGCCTCTGCATCCCTCTCTTGAGCCTCTGCATCCCTCACTTGAGCCTTTGCGTCCCTCTCTTGAGCCCCTGCATCCCTCTCTTGAGCCTCTGCATCCCTCTCTTGAGCCTATGCATCCCTCTCTTAAGCCTCTGCATCACTCTCGTAAGCCTCTGAATCACTCTCTTGAGCCTCTGAATCCTCTCTTGAACTCCTGCATCCCTCTCATGAGCCTATGCATCCCTCTCATGAGCCTCTGCATCCCTCTCTTGAGCCTTTGCATCACTCTCTTAAGCCTCTGCATCCCTCTGTTGAGCCTCTGCATCACTCTCAAGAGCTTCTGCATCCTTCTCTTGTGCATCTGCATCCCTCACTTGAGCCTCTGCATCCCTCTCTTGAGCTTCTGCATCCCTCTCTTGAGCCTCTGCATCCCTCTCTAGAGCCTCTGCATCACTCTTTTCAGCCTTTGCATAACTCTCTTAAGCCTCTGCTTCCCTCTCTTGATCCTCTGCATCACTCTCTTGAGCCTCTGCATCACTCTCTTTATCGTCTGCATCACTCTCTTGAGCCTCTGCATCCGTCTCTGCATCACTCTCTTCGGCCTCTGCATCACTCTCTTAAGCCTATGCTTTCCTCTCTTGATCCTCTGCATCACTCTCTTGAACCTCTGCATCACTCTCATGATCCTCTGCTTCACTCTCTTGAGTCTCTGCATCACTCTCTAGAGCCTCTACATCACTCTCTGGAGCCTCTGCATCCCCCTCTGGAGCCTCAGCATCCCTCTCTTGAACCTATGCAGCATTCTCTTGAGCCTCTGCATCATTCTCTTGAACCTCTGCATCCCTCTCTTAAGCCTCTGCATCACTCTCTGGAGCCTCTGCAACCCTCTCTTAAGCCTCTGCATCACTCACCTAAGCCTATGCATCACTCTCTTCAGCCTCTGCATCCCTGTCTTGAGCCTCTGCATCATTCGCTTAAGCATCTGCATCACTCTCCTGAGCTTCTGCATCTCTCTCTTGAGCCTCTGCACCCCTCTCATAAGCCTCTGCATCACTCTCTTAAGCCTCTGCATCACTCTCTTTAGCCTCTGCATCACTCTCATGAGCCTCTGCATCACTCTCTTCAGCACTGCTCCTCTCTCATAGGCCTCTGCATCACTCTCTTCAGCCTCTGCATCCCTCTCGTAAGCCTCTGCATCACTCTCTTGATCCTCTGCATAACTCTCTTGAGTCTCTGCATCACTCTTGAGCCTCTGCATCCCTCTCTTGAGCCTCTGCATAACTCTCTTGAGTCTCTGAATCCCTCTCCTGAGCCTCTGAATCCCTCTCGTAAGCCTCTGCATCACTCACTTTAGCCTCTGCATCACTTTCGTAAGCCTCTGAATCACTCTCTTTAGCCCCTGCATCCCTCTCTTGAGCCACTGCATCACTCTCTCGAGCCTCTGCATCACCCTCTTAAGGCTCTATATCCTTCTTTTAAGCCGCTGCAACACTTTCTTAAGCCCCTGCATCCCTCTCTTCAACTCCTGCATCCCTCTCTTGAGCCTCTGCATCCCTCTCCTGAGCCTTTTTATCACTCCCTTACCCCTCTGCATCCCTCTCATGATACTCTGAATCACTATCATAAACCTCTGCATCACTCTCTTGAGCCTCTGCATAACTCTCTTAAGTGTCTGCATAACTCTCTTCAGCCTCTGCATCCCTCTCTTGAGCCTCTGCAAGACTATGCTCAGCCTCTGCATCACTCTCTAAAGCCTCTGAATCCCTCTCCTGAGCCTCTGAATCCCTCTCTTGAGCCTCTGCATCACTCTCTCAAGCCTCTGCATCACTCTCATGAGCCTCTACATCATTCTCTTGAGCCTCTGCATCCCTCTCTTAAGCCTCTACATCATTCTCTTGAGCCTCTGCATCGCTCTCATGAGCCTCTGCATCACTCTCTTAAGCCTCTGCATCTCTCTCTTCAGCCTCTGCATCACTCTCTTGACCCTCTGCATCACTCTCTTGAGCCTCTGCATCCCTCTCTTGAGCCTCTGCATCCCTTTCTTGAGCCTCTGCATCACTCTCTTGAGCCTCTGCATCACCCTCTTAAGCCTCTGCATCCCTTTTTTGAGCCTCTGCATCACTTTCTTAAGCCTCTGCATCCCTTTTTTGAGCGTCTGCATCACTCTCTTGAACTCGTGAATCCCTCTCATGAGCCTTTGCATCCATCTCCTTAGCCTTTGCATCACTCTCTTAAGCCTCTGCATTCCTCTCTTGAGATTCTGCGTCACTCTTAAGAGCATCTGCATCCCTCTCTTGTGCCTCTGCATCCCTCACTTGAGCCTTTGCATCCCTCTCTTGAGCCCCTGCATCCCTCTCTTGAGCCTCTGCATTCCTCTCTTGAGCCTCTGCATCCCTCTCGTAAGCCTCTGCATCACTCTCTTATGCCTCTGCATCACTCTCGTAAGCCTCGGAATCACTCTCTTGAGCCTCTGCATCCCTCTCATGAACTCCTGCATCCCTCTCATGAGCCTCTGCATCCCTCTCTTGAGCCTTTGCATCACTCTCCTAAGACTCTGCATCCCTCTCTTGTGCATCTGCATCCCTCACTTGACCCTCTGCATCCCTCTCTTGAGCTTCTGCATACCTCTCTTGAGCCTCTGCATCCCTCTCTTGAGCCTCTGCATCCCTCTCTCAAGCTTCTGCATCACTCTCTTAAGCTTCTGCATCACGCTCTTAAGCCTCTGAATCACTCTCTTGAGCCTCTTCATCACTCTCTTGAGCCCCTGCATCCCTCTCTTGAGCCTCTGCATCACTCTTTTCAGCCTCTGCATCACCCTCTTAAGCCTCTGCATCTCTCTCTTGGGCCTCTGCATCCCTCTCCTTAGCCTCTACCTCACTCTCTTAAGCCTCTGCATCTCTCTCGTAAGCCTCTGAATCACTCTCTTAAGCCTCTGCATCACGCTCTAGAGCCTCTGCATCACTCTCTTCAGCCTTTGCATAACTCTTTTAAGCCTCTGCTTCCCTCTCTTGATCCTCTGCATCACTCTCTTGAGCCTCTGCATCACTCTCTCTTTATCGTCTGCATCACTCTCTTGAGCCTCTGCATCCCTCTCTGCATCACTCTCTTCGGCCTCTGCATCACTCTCTTAAGCCTCTGCTTCCCTCTCTTGATCCTCTGCATCACTCTCTTGAACCTCTGCATCACTCTCATGATCCTTTGCTTCACTCTCTTGAGCCTCTGCATCACTCTTTTGAGCCTCTACATCACTCTCTTCAGCCTCTGTATTACTCTGTTGAGCCTCTTCATCACTCTCTTATGCCTCTGCATCTCTCTCTTCAGCCTCTGCATCACTCTCTTGAGCCTCTGCATCCCTCTCTGGAGCCTCAGCATCCCTCTCTTGAACCTCTGCAGCACTCTCTTGAGCCTCTGCATCATTCTCTTGAACCTCTGCATCCCTCTCTTCAGCTTCTGCATCACTCTCTTAAGCCTCTGATTCCCTCTCTTGATCCTCTGCATCACTCTCTTGAGCTTCAGCATCACTCTCTTGAGCCTCTGCATCCCTCTCTTGAGCTTCTGCATCCCTCTCTTGAGCCTCTGCATCACTCTCTTGAGCCTCTGCATCACCCTTTTAAGCCTCTGCATCCCTTTTTTGAGCCTCTGCATCCCTTTCTTGAGCGTCTGCATCACTCTCTTGAACTCGTGAATCCCTCTCATGAGCCTTTGCATCCCTCTCCTGAGCCTTTGCATCACTCTGTTGAGCCTCTGCATTCCTCTCTTGAGATTCTGCGTCACTCTTCAGAGCATCTGCATCCCTCTCTTGTGCCTCTGCATCCCTCACTTGAGCCTTTGCATCCCTCTCTTGAGCCCCTGCATCCCTCTCTTGAGCCTCTGCATCCCTCTCTTGAGCCTCTGCATCCCTCTCTTAAGCCTCTGCATCACTCTCGTAAGCCTCTGAATCACTCTCTTGAGCCTCTGAATCCTCTCTTGAACTCCTGCATCCCTCTCATGAGCCTCTGCATCCCTCTCTTGAGCTTTTGCATCACTCTCTTAAGCCTCTGCATCCCTCTGTTGAGCCTCTGCATCACACTCAAGAGCTTCTGCATCCTTCGCTTGTGCATCTGCATCCCTCACTTGAGCCTCTGCATCCCTCTCTTGAGCTTGTGCATCCCTCTCTTGAGCCTCTGCATCCCTCGCTTGAGCCTCTGCATCCCTCTCTCAAGCCTTTGCATCACTCTCTTAAGCTTCTGCATCACGCTTTTAAGCCTCTGAATCACTCTCTTGAGCATCTGCATCACTCTCTTGAGCCCCTGCATCCCTCTCTTGAGCCTCTGCATCACTCTCTTGAGCTTCTGCATCACTCTCTTGGGCCTCTGCATCCCTCTCCTTAGCCTCTACCTCACTCTCTTAAGCCTCTGCATCACTCTCGTAAGCCTCTGAATCACTCTCTTAAGCCTCTGCATCACTCTCTAGAGCCTCTGCATCACTCTTTTCAGCCTTTGCATAACTCTCTTAAGCCTCTGCTTCCCTCTCTTGATCCTCTGCATCACTCTCTTGAGCCTCTGCATCACTCTCTTTATCGTCTTCATCACTCTCTTGAACCTCTGCATCCCTCTCTGCATCACTCTCTTAAGCCTCTGCTTTCCTCTCTTGATCCTCTGCATCACTCTCTTGAACCTCTGCATCACTCTCATGATCCTCTGCTTCACTCTCTTGAGCCTCTGCATCCCTCTCTTAAGCCTCTGCATCACTCTCTGGAGCCTCTGCAACCCTCTCTTAAGCCTCTGCATCACTCACCTAAGCCTATGCATCACTCTCTTCAGCCTCTGCATCCCTGTCTTGAGCCTCTGCATCATTCGCTTAAGCATCTGCATCACTCTCTTGAGCCTCTGCATCACACTCTTGAGCCTCTGCACCCCTCTCATAAGCCTCTGCATCACTCTCTTAAGCCTCTGCATCACTCTCTTTAGCCTCTGCATCACTCTCTTGAGCCTCTGCATCACTCTCTTCAGCCTCTGCATCCCTCTCTTGAGCCTCTGCATCACTTTCTTGAGCTTATGCACCACTCTCGTGAGCCTCAACGAGAAACAAATAGATGATTGAAAATGAAGTATTTAAGGTTATTACCTAATCAATTATGTGTTTGTAAAATTTTTATCGTATATTTAATGAATTAATACCAATAAACTGGAAATTAACAAAAACGTGGAAAAACAGCAAAATATTGCCTAATTCGATGATATTTTGTTTATATCACATAAATAAAAAGGGGGATGATAAACGTCAAAATATACTAAATTTGATGATTTATAGTACGAAACAAAATGCAAGAAAACTTGCCTAAAATGCAATATTATGCGAAATTCTGAGATTTGAAGGCCAAATCATATATCGTGATACTACATGAAATAGTATCGAAATATTGGTAAAATGAATATATTTTCGTAATATCAAACAACATGAAAAACGTGAAAAAAGTCACTATTATACCAAATTTGAGGATTTTATCTTCGAATCATAAAGCGAGGTTTCGTATTATTTAGATCCAAGAAAAGACATATTACAATGTTGTTTCCAATACAAATGATAAAAATCAATGTGGTTTCATTAGAATGAACTAAAATGTTCCTGATTTTCCGTTTATATTACCGATGGAAGATGTAACCGTAAAACCGGTCTATTCCATCTGAAACGTCGATATATGCAAAAAAAACCGAACTTCTCCCCTTTTCAATATCTTACTCAGTATTTCAACGAGAAACAAATAGATGATTGAAAATGAAGTATTTAAGGTTATTATCTAATCAATTACGTGTTTGCATCATTTTTATCGTATATTTTATGAATTAATAACAATAAACTGGATATTCACAAAAACGTGGAAAGACGGCAAAATATTGCCTATTTCGATGATATTTTGTTTAAATCACATAAAGGAAAAGGGGATGACAAGCGTCAAAATATTGCTAAATTCGATGATGTTGAGTGCGAAACAAAATGCAAGAAAACTTGCTTAAAATGCAATATTATCCAAATTCTAAGATATGAAGGTCAAATCACATATCGTGATACTATATGAAATAGTATCGAAATATTGGTAAAAATGAATATATTTACGTAATATCAAACTACATAAAAAACGTGAAAAAGTCACTATTATTAAAAATTTGAGGATTTTAACTTCGAATCTTAAAGCGAGGTTTCATATTATTTAGATCCAAGAAAAGACATATGACAATGTTGTTTCCAATACAAATGATAAAAATCAATGTGTTTTCATTAGAATGAACAAAAATGTTCCTGATTTTCCGTTTATATTACCGATGGAAGATGTACACGTAAAACCGCACAATTCCGGCTAAACGTCGATATATGCAATAAAAACCGAACTTCTCCCCTTTTCAATATCTTACTCAGTATTTCAACGAGAAACAAATAGATGATTGAAGATGAAGTATTTAAGTTTATTATCTAATCAATTACATGTTTGCATCTCTTTTATCGTATATTTAATGAATTAATTCCAATAAACTTAAAATTCACAGAAACGTGGAAAAACGGCAAAATATTGCCTAATTCGATGATATTTTGTTTAAATCACATAAAGGAAAAGGGGATGATAAACGTCAAAGTATTGCTAAATTCGTTAATTTTTAGTACGAAACAAAATGCAAGAATTTTGCTTAAAAATGCAACATTTGCGAAATTTTGAGATTTGAAGGCCAAATCACATATCGTGAGAAAACATGAAGTAGTATCGATATATTGGTAAAAACGAATATATTTACGTAAAATCACACCACAGGAAAAACGTGAAAAAAGTCACTGTTTTACCATATTTGAGGATTTTAACTTCAAATCATAGAGCAAGGTTTCGTTTTATTTAGAACCAAGAAAAAGACACATGACAATGTTGTTTCCAATACAAATGATAAAATTCAATGTGTTTCCATTAGAAATAACTAAAATGTTCCTGATCTTCCGTTTATATTACCGACGAAAGATGTACACGTAAAACCGCTCTATTCCGGCTGAAACGTCGATATATGCAATAAAAACCGAACTTCTTCCCTTTTCAATATTTTACTCAGTATTTCAACGAGAAACAAATAGATGATTGAAGATGAAGTATTTAAAGTTATTATTTAATCAATTATGTGTTTGTATCATTTTTATCGTATATATAATGAATTAATAACAATAAACTGGAAATTCACAAAAACGTGGAAAAACAGCAAAAAATTGCCTAATTCGATGATATTTTGTTTATATCACATAAAGGAAAAGGGGGGATGATAAAAGTGAAAATATTACTAAATTCGATGATTTATAGTACGAAACAAAATGCAAGAAAACTTTTCTTAAAATGCAATATTATGCGAAATTCTGAGATTTGAAGGCCAAATCATATATCGTGATACTACATGAAAAAGTATCGAAATATTGGTAAAAATGAATATATTTACGTAATATCAAACTACATGAAAAACGTGAAAAAGTCACTATTATACCAAATTTGAGGTTTTAACTTCGAATCATAAAGCGAGGTTTCGTATTATTTAGATCCAAGAAAAGACACATGACAATGTTGTTTCCAATACAAATGATAAAAATCAATGTGTTTTCATTAGAATGAACTAAAATGTTCCTAATTTTCCGTTTATATTACTGACAGAAGATATACACGTAAAACCGTTCTAATCCGGCTGAAACGTCGATATATGCAATAAAAACCGAACTTCTCCCCTTTTCAATATCATATCAAGTATTTTAACGAGAAACAACTAGTTGATTGAAAATGAAGTATTTAAGTTTATCATCTAATCAATTATGTGTTTGTATCATTTTTATCGTATATTTAATGAATTAATACCAATAAACTGGAAATTCACAAAAACGTGGAAAAACAGCAAAATATTGCCTAATTCGATAATATTTTGTTTATATCACATAAAGGAAAAGTGAGATGATAAACGTCAAAATATTACTAAATTCGATGATTTTTAGTACGAAACAAAATGCAAGAAAACTTGCTTAAAATGCAATATTATGCGAAATTCTGAGATTTGAAGGCCAAATCAAATATCGTGATACTACATGAAATACTAACGAAATATTGGTAAAAATGAGTCTATTTACGTAATATAAAACTACATGAAAAACGTGAAAAAGTCACTATTTTACCATATTTGAGGATTTTAACTTCAAATCACAGAGCGAGGTTTCGTATTATTTAGAATCAAGAAAAGACATATGACAATGTTGTTTCCAATACAAATGATATAAATCAATGTGTTTTCATTAGAATGAACTAAAATGTTCCTGATTTTCCGTTTATATTACCGATGGAAGATGTACACGTAAAACCGCACAATTCCGGCTGAAACGTCGATATATGCAATAAAAACCGAACTTCTCCACTTTTCAATATCTTACTCAGTATTTCAACGAGAAACAAATAGATGATTGAAGATGAAGTATTTAAGTTTATTATCTAATCAATTACATGTTTGCATCTCTTTTATCGTATATTTAATGAATTAATTCCAATAAACTTAAAATTCACAGAAACGTGGAAAAACGGCAAAATATTGCCTAATTCGATGATATTTTGTTTAAATCACATAAAGGAAAAGGGGATGATAAACGTCAAAATATTGCTAAATTCGTTAATTTTTAGTACGAAACAAAATGCAAGAATTTTGCTTAAAAATGCAACATTTGCGAAATTTTGAGATTTGAAGGCCAAATCACATATCGTGAGAAAACATTAAGTAGTATCGATATATTGGTAAAAACGAATATATTTACGTAAAATCACACCACAGGAAAAACGTGAAAAAAGTCACTGTTTTACCATATTTGAGGATTTTAACTTCAAATCATAGAGCAAGGTTTCGTTTTATTTAGAACCAAGAAAAAGACACATGACAATGTTGTTTCCAATACAAATGATAAAATTCAATGTGTTTCCATTAGAAATAACTAAAATGTTCCTGATCTTCCGTTTATATTACCGATGGAAGATGTAAACGTAAAACCGCTCTATTCCGGCTGAAACGTCGATATATGCAATAAAAACCGAACTTCTTCCCTTTTCAATATTTTACTCAGTATTTCAACGAGAAACAAATAGATGATTGAAGATGAAGTATTTAAGGTTATTATCTAATCAATTATGTGTTTGTATCATTTTTATCGTATATATAATGAATTAATAACAATAATCTGGAAATTCACAAAAACGTGGAAAAACAGCAAAAAATTGCCTAATTCGATGATATTTTGTATATAGGCTCTTTATCCCTCTTTTAAGTCGCTGCAACACTTTCTTAAGCCTCTGCATCCCTCTCTTGTGCCTCTGCATCCCTCTCTTCAACTCCTGCATCCCTCTCTTGAGCCTCTGCATCCCTCTCCTGAGCCTTTGCATCACTCCCCTAAGCCTCTGCATCCCTCTCATGATCCTCTGCATCACTCTCATAAACCTCTGCATCACTCTCTTGAGCCTCTGCATAACTCTCTTAAGTGTCTGCATAACTCTCTTCAGCCTCTGCATCCCTCTCTTGAGCCTCTGCAACACTATGCTCAGCCTCTGCATCACTCTCTAAAGCCTCTGAATCCCTCTCCTGAGCCTCTGAATCCCTCTCTTGAGCCTCTGCATCACTCTCTCAAGCCTCTGCATCACTCTCATGAGCCTCTACATCATTCTCTTGAGCCTCTGCATCCCTCTCATAAACCTCTACATAATTCTCTTGAGCCTCTGCATCGCTCTTATGAGCCTCTTCATCACTCTCTTAAGCCTCTGCATCTCTCTCTTCAGCCTCTGCATCACTGTCTTGACCCTCTGCATCACTCTCTTGAGCCTCTGCATCCCTCTCTTGAGCCTCTGCATCCCTTTCTTGCGCCTCTGCATCACTCTCTTGAGCCTCTGCATCACCCTCTTAAGCCTCTGCATCCCTTTTTTGAGCCTCTGCATCACTTTCTTAAGCCTCTGCATCCCTTTTTTGACCGTCTGCATCACTCTCTTCAACTCGTGAATCCCTCTCATGAGCCTTTGCATCCCTCTCCTGAGCCTTTGCATCACTCTCTTAAGCCTCTGCATTCCTCTCTTGAGATTCTGCGTCACTCTTAAGAGCATCTGCATCCCTCTCTTGTGCCTCTGCATCCCTCACTTGAGCCTTTGCATCCCTCTCTTGAGCCCCTGCATCCCTCTCTTGAGCCTCTGCATCCCTCTCTTGAGCCTCTGCATCCCTCTCTTAAGCCTCTGAATCATTCTCTTATGCCTCTGCATCACTCTCGTAAGCCTCGAAATCACTCTCTTGAGCCTCTGCATCCCTCTCATGAGCCTTTGCATCACTCTCTTAAGCCTCTGCATCCCTCTCTTGTGCATCTGCATCCCTCACTTCACCCTCTGCATCCCTCTCTTGAGCCTCTGCATCCCTCTCTCAAGCTTCTGCATCACTCTCTTAAGCTTCTGCATCACGCTCTTAAGCCTCTGAATCACTCTCTTGAGCCTCTGCATCACTCTCTTGAGCCCCTGCATCCCTCTCTTGAGCCTCTGCATCACTCTTTTCAGCCTCTGCATCACCCTCGTAAGCCTCTGCATCACTCTCTTGGGCCTCTGCATCCCTCTCCTTAGCCTCTACCTCACTCTCTTAAGCCTCTGCATCTCTCTCGTAAGCCTCTGAATCACTCTCTTAAGCCTCTGCATCACTCTCTAGAGCCTCTGCATCACTCACTTCAGCCTTTGCATAACTCTTTTAAGCCTCTGCTTCCCTCTCTTGATCCTCTGCATCAATCTCTTGAGCCTCTGCATCACTCTCTCTTTATCGTCTGCATCACTCTCTTGAGCCTCTGCATCCCTCTCTGCATCACTCTCTTCGGCCTCTGCATCACTCTCTTAAGCCTCTGCTTCCCTCTCTTGATCCTCTACATCACTCTCCTGAACCTCTGCATCACTCTTATGATCCTTTGCTTCACTCTCTTGAGAATCTGCATCACTCTCTTGAGCCTCTACATCACTCTCTTGAGCCTCTGTATTACTCTGTTGAGCCTCTTCATCACTCTCTTATGCCTCTGCATCTCTCTCTTCAGCCTCTGCATCACTCTCTTGAGCCTCTGCATCCCTCTCTGGAGCCTCAGCATCCCTATCTTGAACCTCTGCAGCACTCTCTTGAGCCTCTGCATCATTCTCTTGAACCTCTGCATCCCTCTCTTCAGCTTCTGCATCACTCTCTAAAGCCTCTGATTCCCTCTCTTGATCCTCTGCATCACTCTCTTGAGCTTCTGCATCACTCTCTTGAGCCTCTGCATCCTCTCTTGAGCCTCTGCATCCCTCTCTTGAGCCTCTGCATCCCTCTCTTGAGCCTCTGCATCCCTCTCTTGAGCCTCTGCATCACCCTTTTAAGCCTCTGCATCCCTTTTTTGAGCCTCTGCATCCCTTTCTTGAGCGTCTGCATCACTCTCTTGAACTCGTGAATCCCTCTCATGAGCCTTTGCATCCCTCCCCTGAGCCTTTGCATCACTCTGTTGAGCCTCTGCATTCCTCTCTTGAGATTCTGCGTCACTCTTAAGAGCATCTGCATCCCTCTCTTGTGCCTCTGCATCCCTCACTTGAGCCTTTGCATCCCTCTCTTGAGCCCCTGCATCCCTCTCTTGAGCCTCTGCATCCCTCTCTTGAGCCTCTGCATCCCTCTCTTATATCCCTCTCTCGCTCATGGCGGCTTAAGAGAGTGATGCAGAGGCCGAAGAGAGTGATGCAGAGATCCCTCTCTTGAGCCTCTGCATCACTCTCTTGAGCCTCTGCATCACCCTTTTAAGCCTCTGCATCCCTTTTTTGAGCCTCTGCATCCGTTTCTTGAGCGTCTGCATCACTCTCTTGAACTCGTGAATCCCTCTCATGAGCCTTTGCATCCCTCTCCTGAGCCTTTGCGTCACTCTTAAGAGCATCTGCATCCCTCTCTTGTGCCTCTACATCCCTCACTTGAGCCCTTGCATCCCTCTCTTGAGCCCCTGCATCCCTCTCTTGAGCCTCTGCATCCCTCTCTTGAGCCTCTGCTTCCCTCTCTTAAGCCTCTGCATCACTCTTTTAAGCCTCTGAATCACTCTCTTGAGCCTCTGAATCCTCTCTTGAACTCCTGCATCCCTCTCATGAGCCTCTGCATCCCTCTCTTGAGCCTTTGCATCACTCTCTTAAGCCTCTGCATCCCTCTGTTGAGCCTCTGCATCACACTCAAGAGCTTCTGCTTCCTTCGCTTGTGCATCTGCATCCCTCACTTGAGCCTCTGCATCCCTCTCTTGAGCTTGTGCATCCCTCTCTTGAGCCTCTGCATCCCTCGCTTGAGCCTCTGCATCCCTCTCTCAAGCCTTTGCATCACTCTCTTAAGTTTCTGCATCACGCTCTTAAGCCTCTGAATCACTCTCTTGAGCATCTGCATCACTCTCTTGAGCCCCTGCATCCCTCTCTTGAGCCTCTGCATCACTCTCTTGAGCTTCTGCATAACGATTTTAAGCCTCTGCATCACTCTCTTGGGCCTCTGCATCCCTCTCCTTAGCCTCTACCTCACTCTCTTAAGCCTCTGCATCACTCTCGTAAGCCTCTGAATCACTCTCTTAAGCCTCAGCATCACTCTCTAGAGCCTCTGCATCACTCTTTTCAGCCTTTGCATAATTCTCTTAAGCCTCTGCTTCCCTCTCTTGATCCTCTGCATCACTCTCTTGAGCCTCTGCATCACTCTCTTTATCGTCTTCATCACTCTCTTGAACCTCTGCATCCCTCTCTGCATCACTCTCTTCGGCCTCTGCATCACTCTCTTAAGCCTCTGCTTTCCTCTCTTGATCCTCTGCATCACTCTCTTGAACCTCTGCATCACTCTCATGATCCTCTGCTTCACTCTCTTGAGCCTCTGCATCCCTCTCTTAAAGCCTCTGCATCACTCTCTGGAGCCTCTGCAACCCTCTCTTAAGCCTCTGCATCACTCACCTAAGCCTATGCATCACTCTCTTCAGCCTCTGCATCCCTGTCTTGAGCCTCTGCATCATTCGCTTAAGCATCTGCATCACTCTCTTGAGCCTCTGCACCACACTCTTGAGCCTCTGCACCCCTCTCATAAGCCTCTGCATCACTCTCTTAAGCCTCTGCATCACTCTCTTTAGCCTCTGCATCACTCTCTTGAGCCTCTGCATCACTCTCTTCAGCCTCTGCATCCCTCTCTTGAGCCTCTGCATCACTTTCTTGAGCTTATGCACCACTCTCGTGAGCCTCAACGAGAAACAAATAGATGATTGAAAATGAAGTATTTAAGGTTATTACCTAATCAATTATGTGTTTGTAAAATTTTTATCGTATATTTAATGAATTAATACCAATAAACTGGAAATTAACAAAAACGTGGAAAAACAGCAAAATATTGCCTAATTCGATGATATTTTGTTTATATCACATAAATAAAAAGGGGGATGATAAACGTCAAAATATACTAAATTTGATGATTTATAGTACGAAACAAAATGCAAGAAAACTTGCCTAAAATGCAATATTATGCGAAATTCTGAGATTTGAAGGCCAAATCATATATCGTGATACTACATGAAATAGCATCGAAATATTGGTAAAATGAATATATTTTCGTAATATCAAACAACATGAAAAACGTGAAAAAAGTCACTATTATACCAAATTTGAGGATTTTATCTTCGAATCATAAAGCGAGGTTTCGTATTATTTAGATCCAAGAAAAGACATATTACAATGTTGTTTCCAATACAAATGATAAAAATCAATGTGGTTTCATTAGAATGAACTAAAATGTTCCTGATTTTCCGTTTATATTACCGATGGAAGATGTAACCGTAAAACCGGTCTATTCCAGCTGAAACGTCGATATATGCAATAAAAACCGAACTTCTCCCCTTTTCAATATCTTACTCAGTATTTCATCGAGAAACAAATAGATGATTGAAAATGAAGTATTTAAGGTTATTATCTAATCAATTACGTGTTTGCATCATTTTTATGGTATATTTTATGAATTAATAACAATAAACTGGATATTCACAAAAACGTGGAAAGACGGCAAAATATTGCCTATTTCAATGATATTTTGTTTAAATCACATAAAGGAAAAGGGGATGACAAGCGTCAAAATATTGCTAAATTCGATGATGTTGAGTGCGAAACAAAATGCAAGAAAACTTGCTTAAAATGCAATATTATCCAAATTCTAAGATATGAAGGTCAAATAACATATCGTGATACTATATGAAATAGTATCGAAATATTGGTAAAAATGAATATATTTACGTAATATCAAACTACATAAAAAACGTGAAAAAGTCACTATTATAAAAAATTTGAGGATTTTAACTTCGAATCTTAAAGCGAGGTTTCATATTATTTAGATCCAAGAAAAGACATATGACAATGTTGTTTCCAATACAAATGATAAAAATCAATGTGTTTTCATTAGAATGAACTAAAATGTTCCTGATTTTCAGTTTATATTACCGATGGAAGATGTCCACGTAAAACCGCACAATTCCGGCTGAAACGTCGATATATGCAATAAAAACCGAACTTCTCCCCTTTTCAATATCTTACTCAGTATTTCAACGAGAAACAAATAGATGATTGAAGATGAAGTATTTAAGTTTATTATCTAATCAATTACATGTTTGCATCTCTTTTATCGTATATTTAATGAATTAATTCCAATAAACTTAAAATTCACAGAAACGTGGAAAAACGGCAAAATATTGCCTAATTCGATGATATTTTGTTTAAATCACATAAAGGAAAAGGGGGTGATAAACGTCAAAATATTGCTAAATTCGTTAATTTTTAGTACGAAACAAAATGCAAGAATTTTGCTTAAAAATGCAACATTTGCGAAATTTTGAGATTTGAAAGCCAAATCACATATCGTGAGAAAACATGAAGTAGTATCGATATATTGGTAAAAACGAATATATTTACGTAAAATCACACCACAGGAAAAACGTGAAAAAAGTCACTGTTTTACCATATTTAAGGATTTTAACTTCAAATCATAGAGCAAGGTTTCGTTTTATTTAGAACGAAGAAAAAGACATATGACGATGTTGTTTCCAATACAAATGATAAAAATCAATGTGTTTCCATTAGAAATAACTAAAATGTTCCTGATCTTCCGTTTATATTACCGACGAAAGATGTACACGTAAAACCGCTCTAATCCGGCTGAAATGTCGATATATGCAATAAAACAGAAATTCTCCCCTTTTCAATATCTTATCAAGTACTTTAACGAGAAACAAATAGTCGATTGAAAATGAAGTATTTAAGGTTATTTTCTAATCAATTATGTGTTTGCATAATTTTTTTCATATATATTAATGAATTAATAACAATAAACTGAAAATTTACAAAAACGTGGAAAAACAGTAAAATATTGCCTAATTCAATGATATTTTGTTTATATCACATAAAGGAAAAGGGAGATGATAAACGTCAAAATATTACTAAATTCGATGCTTTTTAGTACGAAACAAAATGCAATAAAATTGGCTTAAAATGCAATATTATTCGAAATTCTGAGATTTGAAGGCCAAATCACATATCGTGATAATACATGAAATAGTATCGAAATATTGGTAAAAATGAATATATTTACGTAATATAAAACTACATGAAAAACGTGAAAAAAGTCACTATTATACCAAATTTGAGGTTTTAACTTCGAATCATAAAGCGAGGTTTCGTATTATTTAGATCCAAGAAAAGACACATGACAATGTTGTTTCCAATACAAATGATAAAAATCAACGTGTTTTCATTAGAATGAACTAAAATGTTCCTGATTTTCCGTTTATATTACTGACAGAAGATGTACACGTAAAACCGTTCTAATCCGGCTGAAACGTCGATATATGCAATAAAAACCGAACTTCTCCCCTTTTCAATATCATATCAAGTATTTTAACGAGAAACAAATAGTTGATTGAAAATGAAGTATTTAAGGTTATTACCTAATCAATTATGTGTTTGTAAAATTTTTATCGTATATTTAATGAATTAATACCAATAAACTGGAAATTAACAAAAACGTGGAAAAACAGCAAAATATTGCCTAATTCGATGATATTTTGTTTATATCACATAAATAAAAAGGGGGATGATAAACGTCAAAATATACTAAATTTGATGATTTATAGTACGAAACAAAATGCAAGAAAACTTGCCTAAAATGCAATATTATGCGAAATTCTGAGATTTGAAGGCCAAATCATATATCGTGATACTACATGAAATAGCATCGAAATATTGGTAAAATGAATATATTTTCGTAATATCAAACAACATGAAAAACGTGAAAAAAGTCACTATTATACCAAATTTGAGGATTTTATCTTCGAATCATAAAGCGAGGTTTCGTATTATTTAGATCCAAGAAAAGACATATTACAATGTTGTTTCCAATACAAATGATAAAAATCAATGTGGTTTCATTAGAATGAACTAAAATGTTCCTGATTTTCCGTTTATATTACCGATGGAAGATGTAACCGTAAAACCGGTCTATTCCAGCTGAAACGTCGATATATGCAATAAAAACCGAACTTCTCCCCTTTTCAATATCTTACTCAGTATTTCATCGAGAAACAAATAGATGATTGAAAATGAAGTATTTAAGGTTATTATCTAATCAATTACGTGTTTGCATCATTTTTATGGTATATTTTATGAATTAATAACAATAAACTGGATATTCACAAAAACGTGGAAAGACGGCAAAATATTGCCTATTTCAATGATATTTTGTTTAAATCACATAAAGGAAAAGGGGATGACAAGCGTCAAAATATTGCTAAATTCGATGATGTTGAGTGCGAAACAAAATGCAAGAAAACTTGCTTAAAATGCAATATTATCCAAATTCTAAGATATGAAGGTCAAATAACATATCGTGATACTATATGAAATAGTATCGAAATATTGGTAAAAATGAATATATTTACGTAATATCAAACTACATAAAAAACGTGAAAAAGTCACTATTATAAAAAATTTGAGGATTTTAACTTCGAATCTTAAAGCGAGGTTTCATATTATTTAGATCCAAGAAAAGACATATGACAATGTTGTTTCCAATACAAATGATAAAAATCAATGTGTTTTCATTAGAATGAACTAAAATGTTCCTGATTTTCAGTTTATATTACCGATGGAAGATGTCCACGTAAAACCGCACAATTCCGGCTGAAACGTCGATATATGCAATAAAAACCGAACTTCTCCCCTTTTCAATATCTTACTCAGTATTTCAACGAGAAACAAATAGATGATTGAAGATGAAGTATTTAAGTTTATTATCTAATCAATTACATGTTTGCATCTCTTTTATCGTATATTTAATGAATTAATTCCAATAAACTTAAAATTCACAGAAACGTGGAAAAACGGCAAAATATTGCCTAATTCGATGATATTTTGTTTAAATCACATAAAGGAAAAGGGGGTGATAAACGTCAAAATATTGCTAAATTCGTTAATTTTTAGTACGAAACAAAATGCAAGAATTTTGCTTAAAAATGCAACATTTGCGAAATTTTGAGATTTGAAAGCCAAATCACATATCGTGAGAAAACATGAAGTAGTATCGATATATTGGTAAAAACGAATATATTTACGTAAAATCACACCACAGGAAAAACGTGAAAAAAGTCACTGTTTTACCATATTTAAGGATTTTAACTTCAAATCATAGAGCAAGGTTTCGTTTTATTTAGAACGAAGAAAAAGACATATGACGATGTTGTTTCCAATACAAATGATAAAAATCAATGTGTTTCCATTAGAAATAACTAAAATGTTCCTGATCTTCCGTTTATATTACCGACGAAAGATGTACACGTAAAACCGCTCTAATCCGGCTGAAATGTCGATATATGCAATAAAACAGAAATTCTCCCCTTTTCAATATCTTATCAAGTACTTTAACGAGAAACAAATAGTCGATTGAAAATGAAGTATTTAAGGTTATTTTCTAATCAATTATGTGTTTGCATAATTTTTTTCATATATATTAATGAATTAATAACAATAAACTGAAAATTTACAAAAACGTGGAAAAACAGTAAAATATTGCCTAATTCAATGATATTTTGTTTATATCACATAAAGGAAAAGGGAGATGATAAACGTCAAAATATTACTAAATTCGATGCTTTTTAGTACGAAACAAAATGCAATAAAATTGGCTTAAAATGCAATATTATTCGAAATTCTGAGATTTGAAGGCCAAATCACATATCGTGATAATACATGAAATAGTATCGAAATATTGGTAAAAATGAATATATTTACGTAATATAAAACTACATGAAAAACGTGAAAAAAGTCACGATTATACCAAATTTGAGGTTTTAACTTCGAATCATAAAGCGAGGTTTCGTATTATTTAGATCCAAGAAAAGACACATGACAATGTTGTTTCCAATACAAATGATAAAAATCAACGTGTTTTCATTAGAATGAACTAAAATGTTCCTGATTTTCCGTTTATATTACTAACAGAAGATGTACACGTAAAACCGTTCTAATCCGGCTGAAACGTCGATATATGCAATAAAAACCGAACTTCTCCCCTTTTCAATATCATATCAAGTATTTTAACGAGAAACAAATAGTTGATTGAAAATGAAGTATTTAAGGTTATTACCTAATCAATTATGTGTTTGTAAAATTTTTATCGTATATTTAATGAATTAATACCAATAAACTGGAAATTAACAAAAACGTGGAAAAACAGCAAAATATTGCCTAATTCGATGATATTTTGTTTATATCACATAAATAAAAAGGGGGATGATAAACGTCAAAATATACTAAATTTGATGATTTATAGTACGAAACAAAATGCAAGAAAACTTGCCTAAAATGCAATATTATGCGAAATTCTGAGATTTGAAGGCCAAATCATATATCGTGATACTACATGAAATAGCATCGAAATATTGGTAAAATGAATATATTTTCGTAATATCAAACAACATGAAAAACGTGAAAAAAGTCACTATTATACCAAATTTGAGGATTTTATCTTCGAATCATAAAGCGAGGTTTCGTATTATTTAGATCCAAGAAAAGACATATTACAATGTTGTTTCCAATACAAATGATAAAAATCAATGTGGTTTCATTAGAATGAAATAAAATGTTCCTGATTTTCCGTTTATATTACCGATGGAAGATGTAACCGTAAAACCGGTCTATTCCAGCTGAAACGTCGATATATGCAATAAAAACCGAACTTCTCCCCTTTTCAATATCTTACTCAGTATTTCATCGAGAAACAAATAGATGATTGAAAATGAAGTATTTAAGGTTATTATCTAATCAATTACGTGTTTGCATCATTTTTATGGTATATTTTATGAATTAATAACAATAAACTGGATATTCACAAAAACGTGGAAAGACGGCAAAATATTGCCTATTTCGATGATATTTTGTTTAAATCACATAAAGGAAAAGGGGATGACAAGCGTCAAAATATTGCTAAATTCGATGATGTTGAGTGCGAAACAAAATGCAAGAAAACTTGCTTAAAATGCAATATTATCCAAATTCTAAGATATGAAGGTCAAATAACATATCGTGATACTATATGAAATAGTATCGAAATATTGGTAAAAATGAATATATTTACGTAATATCAAACTACATAAAAAACGTGAAAAAGTCACTATTATAAAAAATTTGAGGATTTTAACTTCGAATCTTAAAGCGAGGTTTCACATTATTTAGATCCAAGAAAAGACATATGACAATGTTGTTTCCAATACAAATGATAAAAATCAATGTGTTTTCATTAGAATGAACTAAAATGTTCCTGATTTTCCGTTTATATTACCGATGGAAGATGTACACGTAAAACCGCACAATTCCGGCTGAAACGTCGATATATGCAATAAAAACCGAACTTCTCCCCTTTTCAATATCTTACTCAGTATTTCAACGAGAAACAAATAGATGATTGAAGATGAAGTATTTAAGTTTATTATCTAATCAATTACATGTTTGCATCTCTTTTATCGTATATTTAATGAATTAATTCCAATAAACTTAAAATTCACAGAAACGTGGAAAAACGGCAAAATATTGCCTAATTCGATGATATTTTGTTTAAATCACATAAAGGAAAAGGGGGATGATAAACGTCAAAATATTGCTAAATTCGTTAATTTTTAGTACGAAACAAAATGCAAGAATTTTGCTTAAAAATGCAACATTTGCGAAATTTTGAGATTTGAAAGCAAAATCACATATCGTGAGAAAACATGAAGTAGTATCGATATATTGGTAAAAACGAATATATTTACGTAAAATCACACCACAGGAAAAACGTGAAAAAAGTCACTGTTTTACCATATTTAAGGATTTTAACTTCAAATCATAGAGCAAGGTTTCGTTTTATTTAGAACCAAGAAAAAGACATATGACAATGTTGTTTCCAATACAAATGATAAAAATCAATGTGTTTCCATTAGAAATTACTAAAATGTTCCTGATCTTCCATTTATATTACCGACGAAAGATGTACACGTAAAACCGCTCTAATCCGGCTGAAATGTCGATATATGCAATAAAACAGAAATTCTCCCCTTTTCAATATCTTATCAAGTACTTTAACGAGAAACAAATAGTCGATTGAAAATGAAGTATTTAAGGTTATTTTCTAATCAATTATGTGTTTGCATCATTTTTTTCATATATATTAATGAATTAATAACAATAAACTGAAAATTTACAAAAACGTGGAAAAACAGTAAAATATTGCCTAATTCAATGATATTTTGTTTATATCACATAAAGGAAAAGGGAGATGATAAACGTCAAAATATTACTAAATTCGATGCTTTTTAGTACGAAACAAAATGCAATAAAATTGGCTTAAAATGCAATATTATTCGAAATTCTGAGATTGGAAGGCCAAATCACATATCGTGATAATACATGAAATAGTATCGAAATATTGGTAAAAATGAATATATTTACGTAATATAAAACTACATGAAAAACGGGAAAAAAGTCACTATTATACCAAATTTGAGGTTTTACCTTCGAATCATAAAGCGAGGTTTCGTATTATTTAGATCCAAGAAAAGACATATGACAATGTTGTTTCCAATACAAATGATAAAAATCAATGTGTTTTCATTAGAATGAACTAAAATGTTCCTGATTTTCCGTTTATATTACCGATGGAAGATGTACACGTAAAACCGCACAATTCCGGCTGAAACGTCGATATATGCAATAAAAACCGAACTTCTCCCCTTTTCAATATCTTACTCAGTATTTCAACGAGAAACAAATAGATGATTGAAGATGAAGTATTTAAGTTTATTATCTAATCAATTACATGTTTGCATCTCTTTTATCGTATATTTAATGAATTAATTCCAATAAACTTAAAATTCACAGAAACGTGGAAAAACGGCAAAATATTGCCTAATTCGATGATATTTTGTTTAAATCATATAAAGGAAAAGGGGGTGATAAACGTCAAAATATTGCTAAATTCGTTAATTTTTAGTACGAAACAAAATGCAAGAATTTTGCTTAAAAATGCAACATTTGCGAAATTTTGAGATTTGAAAGCCAAATCACATATCGTGAGAAAACATGAAGTAGTATCGATATATTGGTAAAAACGAATATATTTACGTAAAATCACACCACAGGAAAAACGTGAAAAAAGTCACTGTTTTACCATATTTAAGGATTTTAACTTCAAATCATAGAGCAAGGTTTCGTTTTATTTAGAACGAAGAAAAAGACATATGACAATGTTGTTTCCAATACAAATGATAAAAATCAATGTGTTTCCATTAGAAATAACTAAAATGTTCCTGATCTTCCGTTTATATTACCGACGAAAGATGTACACGTAAAACCGCTCTAATCCGGCTGAAATGTCGATATATGCAATAAAACAGAAATTCTCCCCTTTTCAATATCTTATCAAGTACTTTAACGAGAAACAAATAGTCGATTGAAAATGAAGTATTTAAGGTTATTTTCTAATCAATTATGTGTTTGCATAATTTTTTTCATATATATTAATGAATTAATAACAATAAACTGAAAATTTACAAAAACGTGGAAAAACAGTAAAATATTGCCTAATTCAATGATATTTTGTTTATATCACATAAAGGAAAAGGGAGATGATAAACGTCAAAATATTACTAAATTCGATGCTTTTTAGTACGAAACAAAATGCAATAAAATTGGCTTAAAATGCAATATTATTCGAAATTCTGAGATTTGAAGGCCAAATCACATATCGTGATAATATATGAAATAGTATCGAAATATTGGTAAAAATGAATATATTTACGTAATATAAAACTACATGAAAAACGTGAAAAAAGTCACTATTATACCAAATTTGAGGTTTTAACTTCGAATCATAAAGCGAGGTTTCGTATTATTTAGATCCAAGAAAAGACACATGACAATGTTGTTTCCAATACAAATGATAAAAATCAACGTGTTTTCATTAGAATGAACTAAAATGTTCCTGATTTTCCGTTTATATTACTGACAGAAGATGTACACGTAAAACCGTTCTAATCCGGCTGAAACGTCGATATATGCAATAAAAACCGAACTTCTCCCCTTTTCAATATCATATCAAGTATTTTAACGAGAAACAAATAGTTGATTGAAAATGAAGTATTTAAGGTTATTACCTAATCAATTATGTGTTTGTAAAATTTTTATCGTATATTTAATGAATTAATACCAATAAACTGGAAATTAACAAAAACGTGGAAAAACAGCAAAATATTGCCTAATTCGATGATATTTTGTTTATATCACATAAATAAAAAGGGGGATGATAAACGTCAAAATATACTAAATTTGATGATTTATAGTACGAAACAAAATGCAAGAAAACTTGCCTAAAATGCAATATTATGCGAAATTCTGAGATTTGAAGGCCAAATCATATATCGTGATACTACATGAAATAGCATCGAAATATTGGTAAAATGAATATATTTTCGTAATATCAAACAACATGAAAAACGTGAAAAAAGTCACTATTATACCAAATTTGAGGATTTTATCTTCGAATCATAAAGCGAGGTTTCGTATTATTTAGATCCAAGAAAAGACATATTACAATGTTGTTTCCAATACAAATGATAAAAATCAATGTGGTTTCATTAGAATGAACTAAAATGTTCATGATTTTCCGTTTATATTACCGATGGAAGATGTAACCGTAAAACCGGTCTATTCCAGCTGAAACGTCGATATATGCAATAAAAACCGAACTTCTCCCCTTTTCAATATCTTACTCAGTATTTCATCGAGAAACAAATAGATGATTGAAAATGAAGTATTTAAGGTTATTATCTAATCAATTACGTGTTTGCATCATTTTTATGGTATATTTTATGAATTAATAACAATAAACTGGATATTCACAAAAACGTGGAAAGACGGCAAAATATTGCCTATTTCGATGATATTTTGTTTAAATCACATAAAGGAAAAGGGGATGACAAGCGTCAAAATATTGCTAAATTCGATGATGTTGAGTGCGAAACAAAATGCAAGAAAACTTGCTTAAAATGCAATATTATCCAAATTCTAAGATATGAAGGTCAAATAACATATCGTGATACTATATGAAATAGTATCGAAATATTGGTAAAAATGAATATATTTACGTAATATCAAACTACATAAAAAAACGTGAAAAAGTCACTATTATAAAAAATTTGAGGATTTTAACTTCGAATCTTAAAGCGAGGTTTCACATTATTTAGATCCAAGAAAAGACATATGACAATGTTGTTTCCAATACAAATGATAAAAATCAATGTGTTTTCATTAGAATGAACTAAAATGTTCCTGATTTTCCGTTTATATTACCGATGGAAGATGTACACGTAAAACCGCACAATTCCGGCTGAAACGTCGATATATGCAATAAAAACCGAACTTCTCCCCTTTTCAATATCTTACTCAGTATTTCAACGAGAAACAAATAGATGATTGAAGATGAAGTATTTAAGTTTATTATCTAATCAATTACATGTTTGCATCTCTTTTATCGTATATTTAATGAATTAATTCCAATAAACTTAAAATTCACAGAAACGTGGAAAAACGGCAAAATATTGCCTAATTCGATGATATTTTGTTTAAATCACATAAAGGAAAAGGGGATGATAAACGTCAAAATATTGCTAAATTCGTTAATTTTTAGTACGAAACAAAATGCAAGAATTTTGCTTAAAAATGCAACATTTGCGAAATTTTGAGATTTGAAAGCCAAATCACATATCGTGAGAAAACATGAAGTAGTATCGATATATTGGTAAAAACGAATATATTTACGTAAAATCACACCACAGGAAAAACGTGAAAAAAGTCACTGTTTTACCATATTTAAGGATTTTAACTTCAAATCATAGAGCAAGGTTTCGTTTTATTTAGAACCAAGAAAAAGACAAATGACAATGTTGTTTCCAATACAAATGATAAAAATCAATGTGTTTCCATTAGAAATAACTAAAATGTTCCTGATCTTCCGTTTATATTACCGACGAAAGATGTACACGTAAAACCGCTCTAATCCGGCTGAAATGTCGATATATGCAATAAAACAGAAATTCTCCCCTTTTCAATATCTTATCAAGTACTTTAACGAGAAACAAATAGTCGATTGAAAATGAAGTATTTAAGGTTATTTTCTAATCAATTATGTGTTTGCATCATTTTTTTCATATATATTAATGAATTAATAACAATAAACTGAAAATTTACAAAAACGTGGAAAAACAGTAAAATATTGCCTAATTCAATGATATTTTGTTTATATCACATAAAGGAAAAGGGAGATGATAAACGTCAAAATATTACTCAATTCGATGCTTTTTAGTACGAAACAAAATGCAATAAAATTGGCTTAAAATGCAATATTATTCGAAATTCTGAGATTGGAAGGCCAAATCACATATCGTGATAATACATGAAATAGTATCGAAATATTGGTAAAAATGAATATATTTACGTAATATAAAACTACATGAAAAACGGGAAAAAAGTCACTATTATACCAAATTTGAGGTTTTACCTTCGAATCATAAAGCGAGGTTTCGTATTATTTAGATCCAAGAAAAGACACATGACAATGTTGTTTCCAATACAAATGATAAAAATCAACGTGTTTTCATTAGAATGAACTAAAATGTTCCTGATTTTCCGTTTATATTACTGACAGAAGATGTACACGTAAAACCGTTCTAATCCGGCTGAAACGTCGATATATGCAATAAAAACCGAACTTCTCCCCTTTTCAATATCATATCAAGTATTTTAACGAGAAACAAATAGTTGATTGAAAATGAAGTATTTAAGTTTATCATCAAATCAATTATGTGTTTGTATCATTTTTATCGTATATTTAATGAATTAATACCAATAAACTGGAAATTCACAAAAACGTGGAAAAACAGCAAAATATTGCCTAATTCGATAATATTTTGTTTATATCACATAAAGGAAAAGTGAGATGATAAACGTCAAAATATTACTAAATTCGATGATTTTTAGTACGAAACAAAATGCAAGAAAACTTGCTTAAAATGCAATATTATGCGAAATTCTGAGATTTGAAGGCCAAATCAAATATCGTGATACTACATGAAATAGTATCGAAATATTGGTAAAAATGAGTCTATTTACGTAATATAAAACTACATGAAAAACGTGAAAAAGTCACTATTTTACCATATTTGAGGATTTTAACTTCAAATCACAGAGCGAGGTTTCGTATTATTTAGAATCAAGAAAAGACATATGACAATGTTGTTTCCAATACAAATGATATAAATCAATGTGTTTTCATTAGAATTAACTAAAATGTTCCTGATTTTCCGATTATATTACCGATGGAAGATGTACACGTAAAACCGCTCTATTCCGGCTGAAACGTCGATATATGCAATAAAAACCGAACTTCTTCCCTTTTCAATATTTTACTCAGTATTTCAACGAGAAACAAATAGATGATTGAAGATGAAGTATTTAAGGTTATTATCTAATCAATTATGTGTTTGTATCATTTTTATCGTATATATAATGAATTAATAACAATAAACTGGAAATTCACAAAAACGTGGAAAAACAGCAAAAAATTGCCTAATTCGATGATATTTTGTTTATAGGCTCTTTATCCCTCTTTTAAGTCGCTGCAACACTTTCTTAAGCCTCTGCATCCCTCTCTTGAGCCTCTGCATCCCTCTCCTGAGCCTTTGCATCACTCCCCTAAGCCTCTGCATCCCTCTCATGATCCTCTGCATCACTATCATAAACCTCTGCATCACTCTCTTGAGCCTCTGCATAACTCTCTTAAGTGTCTGCATAACTCTCTTCAGCCTCTGCATCCCTCTCTTGAGCCTCTGCAACACTATGCTCAACCTCTGCATCACTCTCTAAAGCCTCTGAATCCCTCTCCTGACCCTCTGAATCCTTCTCTTGAGCCTCTGCATCACTCTCTCAAGCCTCTGCATCACTCTCATGAGCCTCTACATCATTCTCTTGAGCCTCTGCATCCCTCTCTTAAACCTCTACATAATTCTCTTGAGCCTCTGCATCGCTCTCATGAGCCTCTGCATCACTCTCTTAAGCCTCTGCATCTCTCTCTTCAGCCTCTGCATCACTCTCTTGACCCTCTGCATCACTCTCTTGAGCCTCTGCATCCCTCTCTTGAGCCTCTGCATCCCTTTCTTGAGCCTCTGCATCACTCTCTTGAGCCTCTGCATCACCCTCTTAAGCCTCTGCATCACTTTTTTGAGCCTCTGCATCACTTTCTTAAGCCTCTGCATCCCTTTTTTGAGCGTCTGCATCACTCTCTTCAACTCGTGAATCCCTCTCATGAGCCTTTGCATCCCTCTCCTGAGCCTTTGCATCACTCTCTTAAGCCTCTGCATTCCTCTCTTGAGATTCTGCGTCACTCTTAAGAGCATCTGCATCCCTCTCTTGTGCCTCTGCATCCCTCACTTGAGCCTTTGCATCCCTCTCTTGAGCCCCTGCATCCCTCTCTTGAGCCTCTGCATCCCTCTCTTGAGCCTCTGCATCCCTCTCTTAAGCCTCTGCATCATTCTCTTATGCCTCTGCATCACTCTCGTAAGCCTTGGAATCACTCTCTTGAGCCTCTGCATCCCTCTCATGAGCCTTTGCATCACTCTCTTAAGCCTCTGCATCCCTCTCTTGTGCATCTGCATCCCTCACTTCACCCTCTGCATCCCTCTCTTGAGCCTCTGCATCCCTCTCTTGAGCCTCTGCATCCCTCTCTCAAGCTTCTGCATCACTCTCTTAAGCTTCTGCATCACGCTCTTAAGCCTCCGAATCACTCTCTTGAGCCTCTGCATCACTCGCTTGAGCCCCTGCATCCCTCTCTTGAGCCTCTGCATCACTCTTTTCAGCCTATGCATCACCCTCTTAAGCCTCTGCATCACTCTCTTGGGCCTCTGCATCCCTCTCCTTAGCCTCTACCTCACTCTCTTAAGCCTCTGCATCTCTCTCGTAAGCCTCTGAATCACTCTCTTAAGCCTCTGCATCACTCTCTAGAGCCTCTGCATCACTCACTTCAGCCTTTGCATAACTCTTTTAAGCCTCTGCTTCCCTCACTCTCTTAAGCCTCTGCATCTCTCTCGTAAGCCTCTGAATCACTCTCTTTAGCCTCTGCATCACTCTCTAGAGCCTCTGCATCACTCACTTCAGCCTTTGCATAACTCTTTTAAGCCTCTGCTTCCCTCTCTTGATCCTCTGCATCACTCTCTTGAGCCTCTGCATCACTCTCTCTTTATCGTCTGCATCACTCTCTTGAGCCTCTGCATCCCTCTCTGCATCACTCTCTTCGGCCTCTGCATCACTCTCTTAAGCCTCTGCTTCCCTCTCTTGATCCTCTACATCACTCTCTTGAACCTCTGCATCACTCTTATGATCCTTTGCTTCACTCTCTTGAGACTCTGCATCACTCTCTTGAGCCTCTACATCACTCTCTTGAGCCTCTGTATTACTCTGTTGAGCCTCTTCATCACTCTCTTATGCCTCTGCATCTCTCTCTTCAGCCTCTGCATCACTCTCTTGAGCCTCTGCATCCCTCTCTGGAGCCTCAGCATCCCTATCTTGAACCTCTGCAGCACTCTCTTGAGCCTCTGCATCATTCTCTTGAACCTCTGCATCCCTCTCTTCAGCTTCTGCATCACTCTCTTAAGCCTCTGATTTCCTCTCTTGATCCTCTGCATCACTCTCTTGAGCTTCTGCATCCCTCTCTTGAGCCTCTGCATCACTCTCTTGAGCCTCTGCATCACCCTTTTAAGCCTCTGCATCCCTTTTTTGACCCTCTGCATCCCTTTCTTGAGCGTCTCCATCACTCTCTTGAACTCGTGAATCCCTCTCATGAGCCTTTGCATCCCTCTCCTGAGCCTTTGCATCACTCTCTTAAGCCTCTGCATTTCTCTCTTGAGATTCTGCGACACTCTTAAGAGCATCTGCATCCCTCTCTTGTGCCTCTGCATCCCTCACTTGAGCCTTTGCATCCCTCTCTTGAGCCCCTGCATCCTCTCTTGAGCCTCTGCATCCCTCTCTTGAGCCTCTGCATCCCTCTCTTGAGCCTCTGCATCCCTCTCTTAAACCTCTGAATCACTCTCTTGAGCCTCTGCATCACTCTCTTGAGCTTCTGCATAACCCTCTTAAGCCTCTGCATCACTCTCTTGGACCTCTGCATCCCTCTCCTTAGCCTCTACCTCACTCTCTTAAGCCTCTGCATCACTCTCGTAAGCCTCTGAATCACTCTCTTAAGCCTCTGCATCACTCTCTAGAGCCTCTGCATCACTCCTTTCAGCCTTTGCATAACTCTCTTAAGCCTCTGCTTCCCTCTCTTGATCCTCTGCATCACTCTCTTGAGCCTCTGCATCACTCTCTTTATCGTCTGCATCACTCTCTTGAGCCTCTGCATCCCTCTCTGCGTCACTCTCTTCGGCCTCTGCATCACTCTCTTAAGCCTATGCATTCCTCTCTTGATCCTCTGCATCACTCTCTTGAACCTCTGCATTACTCTCATAATCCTCTGCTTCACTCTCTTGAGCCTCTACATCACTCTCTTGAGCCTCTACATCACTCTCTTGAGCCTCTGCATCCCTCTCTGGAGCCTCAGCATCCCTCTCTTGAGCCTCTGCAGCACTCTCTTGAGCCTCTGCATCATTCTCTTGAACCTCTGCATCCCTCTCTTAAGCCTCTGCATCACTCTCTGGAGCCTCTGCAACCCTCTCTTAAGCCTCTGCATCACTCACCTAAGCCTATGCATCACTCTCTTCAGCCTCTGCATCCCTGTCTTGAGCCTCTGCATCATTCGCTTAAGCATCTGTATCACTCTCTTGAGCCTCTGCATCACTCTCTTGAGCCTCTGCACCCCTCTCTTAAGCCTCTGCATCACTCTCTTAAGCCTCTGCATCACTCTCTTTAGCCTCTGCATCACTCTCTTGAGCCTCTGCACCCCTCTCTTAATCCTCTGCATCACTCCCTTAAGCCTCTGCATCACTCTCTTAAGCCTCTGCATAACTCTCTTGAGTCTCTGCATCACTCTTGAGCCTCTGCATCCCTCTCTTGAGCCTCTGCATAACTCTCTTGAGTCTCTGAATCCCTCTCCTGAGCCTCTGAATCCCTCTCGTAAGCCTCTGCATCACTCACTTTAGCCTCTGCATCACTTTCGTAAGCCTCTGAATCACTCTCTTGAGCCCCTGCATCCCTCTCTTGAGCCACTGCATCACTCTCTTGAGCCTCTGCATCACCCTCTTAAGCCTCTGCATCCCTTTTCTGAGCCTCTGCATCACTTTCTTAAGCCTCTGCATCCCTTTTTTGAGCGTCTGCATCACTCTCTTGAACTCGTGAATCCCTCTCATGAGCCTTTGCATCCATCTCCTGAGTCTTTGAATCACTCTCTTAAGCCTCTGCATTCCTCTCTTGAGATTCTGCGTCACTCTTAAGAGCATCTGCATCCCTCTCTTGTGCCTCTGCATCCCTCACTTGAGCCTTTGCATCCCTCTCTTGAGCCCCTGCATCCCTCTCTTCAGCCTCTGCATCCCTCTCTTGAGCCTCTGCATCCCTCTCTTAAGCCACTGCATCACTCTCTTATGCCTCTGCATCACTCTCGTAAGCCTCGGAATCACTCTCTTGAGCCTCTGCATCCCTTTCATGAACTCCTGCATCCCTCTCATGAGCCTCTGCATCCCTCTCTTGAGCCTTTGCATCACTCTCTTAAGCCTCTGCATCCCTCTCTTGGGCATCTGCATACCTCTCTTGAGCCTCTGCATCCCTCTCTTGAGCCTCTGCATCCCTCTCTCAAACTTCTGCATCATTCTCTTAAGCTTCTGCATCACGCTCTTAAGCCTCTGAATCACTCTCTTGAGCCTCTGCATCACTCTATTGAGCCCCTGCATCCCTCTCTTGAGCCTCTGCATCACTCTTTTCAGCTTCTGCATCACCCTCTTAAGCCTCTGCATCCCTCTCCTTAGCCTCTACCTCACTCTCTTAAGCCTCTGCATCTCTCTCGTAAGCCTCTGAATCACTCTCTTAAGCCTCTGCATCACTCTCTAGAGCCTCTACATCACTCTCTTCAGCCCTTGCATAACTCTTTTAAGTCTCTGCTTCCCTCTCTTGATCCTCTGCATCACTCATTTGAGCCTCTGCATCACTCTCTCTTTATCGTCTGCATCACTCTCTTGAGCCTCTGCATCCCTCTCTGCATCACTCTCTTCGGCCTCTGCATCACTCTCTTAAGCCTCTGCTTCCCTCTCTTGATCCTCTGCATCACTCTCTTGAACCTCTGCATCACTCTCATGATCCTTTGCTTCACTCTCTTGAGCCTCTGCATCACTCTCTTGAGCCTCTACATCACTCTCTTGAGCCTCTGTATTACTCTGTTGAGCCTCTTCATCACTATCGTATGCCTCTGCATCTCTCTCTTCAGCTTCTGCATCACTCTCTTGAGCCTCTGCATCCCTCTCTGGAGCCTCAGCATCCCTCTCCTGAACCTCTGCAGCACTCTCTTGAGCCTCTGCATCATTCTCTTGAACCTCTGCATCCCTCTCTTCAGCTTCTGCATCACTCTCTTAAGCCTCTGATTCCCTCTCTTGATCCTCTGCATCACTCTCTTGAGCTTCTGCATCACTCTCTTGAGCCTCTGCATCCCTCTCTTGAGCTTCTGCATCCCTCTCTTGAGCCTCTGCATCACTCTCTTGAGCCTCTGCTTCACCATTTTAAGCCTCTGCATCCCTTTTTTGAGCCGCTGCATCCCTTTCTTGAGCGTCTGCATCACTCTCTTGATCTCGTGAATCCCTCTCATGAGCCTTTGCATCCCTCTCCTGAGCCTTTGCATCACTCTCTTAAGCCTCTGCATTCCTCTCTTGAGATTCTGCGTCACTCCTAAGAGCATCTGCATCCCTCTCTTGTGCCTCTGCATCCCTCACTTGAGCCTTTGCATCCCTCTCTTGAGCCCCTGCATCCCTCTCTTGAGCCTCTGCATCCCTCTCTTGAGCCTCTGCATCCCTCTCTTAAGCCTCTGCATCACTCTTGTAAGCCTCTGAATCACTCTCTTGAGCCTCTGAATCCTCTCTTGAACTCCTGCATCCCTCTCATGAGCCTCTGCATCCCTCTCTTGAGACTTTGCATCACTCTCTTAAGCCTCTGCATCCCTCTGTTGAGCCTCTGCATCACTCTCAAGTACTTCTGCATCCTTCTCTTGTGCATCTGCATCCCTCACTTGAGCCTCTGCATCCCTCTCTTGAGCTTCTGCATCCCTCTCTTGAGCCTCTGCATCCCTCTCTTGAGCCTCTGCATCCCTCTCTCAAGCCTTTGCATCACTCTCTTAAGCCTTTGCATCACGCTCTTAAGCCTCTGAATCACTCTCTTGAGCCTCTGCATCACTCTCTTGAGCCCCTGCATCCCTTTCTTGAGCCTCTGCATCACTCTCTTGAGCTTCTGCATAACCCTCTTAAACCTCTGCATCACTCTCTTGGGCCTCTGCATCCCTCTCCTTAGCCTCTACCTCACTCTCTTAAGCCTCTGCATCACTCTCGTAAGCCTCTGAATCACTCTCTTAAGCCTCTGCATCACTCTCTAGAGCCTCTGCATCACTCTTTTCAGCCTTTGCATAACTCTCTTAAGCCTCTGCTTCCCTCTCTTGATCCTCTGCATCACTCTCTTGAGCCTCTGCATCACTCTCTTTATCGTTTGCATCACTCTCTTGAGCCTCTGCATCCCTCTCTGCTTCACTCTCTTCGGCCTCTGCATCACTCTCTTAAGCCTCTGCTTTCCTCTCTTGATCCTCTGCATCACTCTCTTGAACCTCTGCATCACTCTCATGATCCTCTGCTTCACTCTCTTGAGCCTCTGCATCACTCTCCTGAGCCTCTACATCACTCTCTTGAGCCTCTGCATCCCTCTCTGAAGCCTCAGCATCCCTCTCTTGAAGCTCTGCAGCACTCTCTTGAGCCTCTGCATCATTCTCTTGAACCTCTGCATCCCTCTCTTAAGCCTCTGCATCACTCACCTAAGCCTATGCATCACTCTCTTCAGCCTCTGCATCCCTGTCTTGAGCCTCTGCATCATTCGCTTAAGCATATGCATCACTCTCTTGAGCCTCTGCATCACTCTCTTGAGCCTCTGCACCCCTCTCTTAAGCCTCTGCATCACTCTCTTAAGCCTCTGCATCACTCTCTTTAGCCTCTGCATCACTCCCTTGAGCCTCTGCATCACTCTCTTCAGCCTCTGCATCCCTCTCTTGAGCCTCTGCATCACTTTCTTGAGCTTATGCACCACTCTCATGAGCCTCAACGAGAAACAAATAGATGATTGAAAATGGAGTATTTAAGGTTATTATCTAATCAATTATGTGTTTGTAAAATTTTTATCGTATATTTAATGAATTAATACCAATAAACTGGAAATTAACAAAAACGTGGAAAAACAGCAAAATATTGCCTAATTCGATGATATTTTGTTTATATCACATAAATAAAAAGGGGGATGATAAAATTCAAAATATACTAAATTTGATGATTTATAGTACGAAACAAAATGCAAGAAAACTTGCCTAAAATGCAATATTATGCGAAATTCTGAGATTTGAAGGCCAAATCACATATCGTGATACTACATGAAATAGTATCGAAATATTGGTAAAATGAATATATTTTCGTAATATCAAACAACATGAAAAAAGTGAAAAAAGTCACTATTATACCAAATTTGAGGATTTTATCTTCGAATCATGAAGCGAGGTTTCGTTTTATTTAGATCCAAGAAAAGACATATTACAATGTTGTTTCCAATACAAATGATAAAAATCAATGTGGTTTCATTAGAATGAACTAAAATGTTCCTGATTTTCCGTTTATATTACCGACGGAAGATGTATACATAAAATCGCTCTAATCCGGCGGAAACGTCGATATATACAATAAAAACAGAAATTCTCCCTTTTTCAATATCTTAACAAGTATTTTAACGAGAAACAAATAGTTGATTGAAAATGAGGTATTTAAGGTTAATTTCTATTCAATTATGTGTTTGCATCATTTTTATCGTATATTTAATGAATTAATAACAATAAACTGAAAATTTACAAAAACGTGGAAAAACAGCATAATATTGCCTAATTCGATGATATTTTGTTTATATCACATAAAGGAAAAGTGAGATGATAAACGTCAAAATATTCCTAAATTCGATGATTTTTAGTACGAAACAAAATGCAAGAAAACTTGCTTAAAATGCAATATTATGCGAAATTCTGAGATTTGAAGGCCAAATCACATATCGTGTTACTACATGAAATAGTATCGAAATATTGGTAAAAATGAGTCTATTTACGTAATATAAAATTACATGAAAAACATGCAAAGAGTCACTATTATACCAAATTTGAGGTTTTATCTTCGAATCATAAAGCGAGGTTTCGTATTATTTAGATCCAAGAAAAGATATATGACAATGTTGTTTCCAATACAAATGATAAAAACCAATGTGTTACCATTAGAATATACTAAAATGTTCCTGATTTTCCGTTTATATTACCGATGGAAGACATACACGTAAAACCGTTCTATTCCGGCTGAAACGTCGATATATGCAATAAAAACCGAACTTCTCCCCTTTTCAATATGTTTCTCAGTATTTCAACGAGAAACAAATAGATGATTGAAAATGAAGTATATAAGGTTATTATCTAATCAATTATGTGTTTGTATCCTTTTTATCGTATATTTAATGAATTGATAACAATAAACTGAAAATTCACAAAAACGTGGAAAAACAGCAAAATATTGCCTAATTCGATTATATTTTGTTTATATCACATAAAGGAAAAGGGGGATGATAAACGTCAAAATATTACTAAATTCAATGATTTTTAGTACAAAAACATGCTTAAAATGCAAAATATGCGAAATACTGAGATTTGAAGACCAAATCACATATCGTGATACAACATGAAATAGTATCGAAATATTGGTAAAATGAATATATTTGCGTAATATCAAACTACAAAAAAAACGTGAAAAGAGTCACTATTATACCAAATTTGAGGTTTTATCTTCGAATCATAAAGCGAGGTTTCGTATTATTTAGATCCAAGAAAAGACATATGACAATGTTGTTTCCAATACAAATGATAAAAACCAATGTGTTACCATTAGTATGAACTAAAATGTTCCTGATTTTCCGTTTATATTACCGATGGAAGATATACACGTAAAACCGCTCTATTCCTGCTGAAACGTCGATATATGCAATAAAAACCGAACTTCTTCCCTTTTCAATATTTTACTCAGTATTTCAACGAGAAACAAATAGATGATTGAAGATGAAGTATTTAAGGTTATTATCTAATCAATTATGTGTTTGTATCATTTTTATCGTATATATAATGAATTAATAACAATAAACTGGAAATTCACAAAAACGTTAAAAAACAGCAAAAAATTGCCTAATTCGATGATATTTTGTTTATATCACATAAAGAAAAAGGGGGGATGATAAACGTGAAAATATTACTAAATTCAATGATTTATAGTACGAAACAAAATGCAAGAAAACTTTTCTTAAAATGCAATATTATGCGAAATTCTGAAATTTGTAGGCCAAATCACATATCGTGATACTACATGAAATAGTATCGAAATATTGGTAAAAATGAGTCTATTTACGTAATATAAAACTACATGAAAAACGTGAAAAAGACACTATTTTACCATATTTGAGGATTTTAACTTCAAATCACAGAGCGAGGTTTCGTATTATTTTGAATCAAGAAAAGACATATGACAATGTTGTTTCCAATACAAATGATATAAATCAATGTGTTTTCATTAGAATTAACTAAAATGTTCCTGATTTTCCGTTTATATTACCGATGGATGATGTACACGTAAAACCGCTCTATTCCGGCTGAAACGTCGATATATGCAATAAAAACCGAACTTCTTCCCTTTTCAATATTTTGCTCAGTATTTCAACGAGAAAGAAATAGTTGATTGAAAATGAAGTATTTAAGGATATTATCTAATCAATTATGTGTTTGTATCCTTTTTATCGTATATTTAATGAATTGATAACAATAAACTGGAAATTCACAAAAACGTGGAAAAACAGCAAAAAATTGCCTAATTCGATTATATTTTGTTTATATCACATAAAAGAAAAGGGGGATGATAAACGTCAAAATATTACTAAATTCAATGATTTTTAGTACGAAAACATGCTTAAAATGCAAAATATGCGAAATACTGAGATTTGAAGACCAAATCACATATCGTGATACAACATGAAATAGTATCGAAATATTGGTAAAATGAATATATTTACGTAATATCAAACTACAAAAAAAACGTGAAAAAGTCACTATTATATCAAATTTGAGGATTTTATCTTCGAATCATAGAGCGAAGTTTCGTATTATTTAGATCCAATAAAAGACATATGACAATGTTGTTTCCAATACAAATGATAAAAATCAATATGTTTTCATTAGAATTAACTAAAATGTTCCTGATTTTTCGTTTATATTACCGACGGAAGATGTATACATAAAACCGCTCTAATCCGGCGGAAACGTCGATATATGCAATAAAAACAGAAATTCTCCCTTTTTCAATATCTTAACAAGTATTTTAACGAGAAACAAATAGTTTATTGAAAATGAGGTATTTAAGGTTAATTTCTATTCAATTATGTGTTTGCATCATTTTTATCGTATATTTAATGAATTAATAACAATAAACTGAAAATTTACAAAAACGTGTAAAAACAGCATAATATTGCCTAATTCGATGATATTTTGTTTATATCACGTAAAGGAAAAGTGAGATGATAAACGTCAAAATATTGCCAAATTCGATGATTTTTAGTACGAAACAAAATGCAAGAAAACTTGCTAAAAATGCAATATTATACGAAATTCTGAGATTTGAAGGCTAAATCACATATCGTGATACTACATGAAATAGTATCGAAATATTGGTAAAAATTAATATATTTACGTAATATAAAACTACATGAAAAACGTGAAAAGAGTCACTATTATACCAAATTTGAGGTTTTAACTTCGAATCATAGAGCGAGGTTTCGTATTATTTAGATCCAAGAAAAGACATATGACAATGTTGTTTCCAATACAAATAATAAAAACCAATATGTTACCATTAGAATGAACTAAAATGTTCCTGATTTTCCGTTTATATTACCGATGGAAGATGTACACGTAAAACCACTCTATTCCAGATGAAACGTCGATATATGCAATAAAAACCGAACTTCTCCCCTTTTCAATATGTTTCTCAGTATTTCAACGAGAAACAAATAGATGATTGAAAATGAAGTATTTAAGGTTATTATCTAATCAATTATGTGTTTGTATCCTTTTTATCGTATATTTAATGAATTGATAACAATAAACTGAAAATTCACAAAAACGTGGAAAAACAGCAAAATATTGCCTAATTCGATTATATTTTGTTTAGATCCAAGAAAAGACATATGACAATGTTGTTTCCAATACAAATGATAAAAATTAATGTGTTTTCATTAGAATGAACTAAAATGTTCCTGATTTTCCGTTTATATTACCGATGGAAGATGTAACCTTAAAACCGGTCTATTCCAGCTGAAACGTCGATATATGCAATAAAAACCGAACTTCTCCCCTTTTCAATATCTTACTCAGTATTTCAACGAGAAACAAATAGATGATTGAAAATGAAGTATTTAAGGTTATTATCTAATCAATTACGTGTTTGCATCATTTTTATCGTATATTTTATGAATTAATAACAATAAACTGGATATTCACAAAAACGTGGAAAGACGGCAAAATATTGCCTATTTCGATGATATTTTGTTTAAATCACATAAAGGAAAAGGGGATGACAAGCGTCAAAATATTGCTAAATTCGATGATGTTGAGTGCGAAACAAAATGCAAGAAAACTTGCTTAAAATGCAATATTATCCAAATTCTAAGATATGAAGGTAAAATCACATATCGTGATACTATATGAAATAGTATCGAAATATTGGTAAAAATGAATATATTTACGTAATATCAAACTACATAAAAAACGTGAAAAAGTCACTATTATAAAAAATTTGAGGATTTTAACTTCGAATCTTAAAGCGAGGTTTCATATTATTTAGATCCAAGAAAAGACATATGACAATGTTGTTTCCAATACAAATGATAAAAATCAATGTGTTTTCATTAGAATGAACTAAAATGTTCCTGATTTTCCGTTTATATTACCGATGGAAGATGTACACGTAAAACCGCAGAATTCCGGCTGAAACGTCGATATATGCAATAAAAACCGAACTTCTCCCCTTTTCAATATCTTACTCAGTATTTCAACGAGAAACAAATAGATGATTGAAGATGAAGTATTTAAGTTTATTATCTAATCAATTACATGTTTGCATCTCTTTTATCGTATATTTAATGAATTAATTCCAATAAACTTAAAATTCACAGAAACGTGGAAAAACGGAAAAATATTGCCTAATTCGATGAAATTTTGTTTAAATCACATAAAGGAAAAGATGATGATAAACGTCAAAATATTGCTAAATTCGTTAATTTTTAGTACGAAACAAAATGCAAGAATTTTGCTTAAAAATGCAACATTTGCGAAATTTTGAGATTTGAAGGCCAAATCACATATCGTGAGAAAACATGAAGTAGTATCGATATATTGGTAAAAACGAATATATTTACGTAAAATCACACCACATGAAAAACGTGAAAAAAGTCACTGTTTTACCATATTTGAGGATTTTAACTTCAAATCATAGAGCAAGGTTTCGTTTTATTTAGAACCAAGAAAAAGACATATGACAATGTTGTTTCCAATACAAATGATAAAAATCAATGTGTTTCCATTAGAAATAACTAAAATGTTCCTGATTTTCCGTTTATATTACCGACGGAAGATGTATACATAAAACCGCTCTAATCCGGCGGAAACGTCGATATATACAATAAAAACAGAAATTCTCCCTTTTTCAATATCTTAACAAGTATTTTAACGAGAAACAAATAGTTGATTGAAAATGAGGTATTTAAGGTTAATTTCTATTCAATTATGTGTTTGCATCATTTTTATCGTATATTTAATGAATTAATAACAATAAACTGAAAATTTACAAAAACGTGGAAAAACAGCATAATATTGCCAAATTCGATGATATTTTGTTTATATCACATAAAGGAAAAGTGAGATGATAAACGTCAAAATATTCCTAAATTCGATGATTTTTAGTACGAAACAAAATGCAAGAAAACTTGCTCAAAATGCAATATTATGCGAAATTCTGAGATTTGAAGGCCAAATCACATATCGTGATACTACATGAAATAGTATCGAAATATTGGTAAAAATGAGTCTATTTACGTAATATAAAATTACATGAAAAACATGCAAAGAGTCACTATTATACCAAATTTGAGGTTTTATCTTCGAATCATAAAGCGAGGTTTCGTATTATTTAGATCCAAGAAAAGACATATGACAATGTTGTTTCCAATACAAATGATAAAAACCAATGTGTTACCATTAGAATATACTAAAATGTTCCTGATTTTCCGTTTATATTACCGATGGAAGATATACACGTAAAACCGTTCTATTCCGGCTGAAACGTCGATATATGCAATAAAAACCGAACTTCTCCCCTTTTCAATATGTGTCTCAGTATTTCAACGAGAAACAAATAGATGATTGAAAATGAAGTATATAAGGTTATTATCTAATCAATTATGTGTTTGTATCCTTTTTATCGTATATTTAATGAATTGATAACAATAAACTGAAAATTCACAAAAACGTGGAAAAACAGCAAAATATTGCCTAATTCGATTATATTTTGTTTATATCACATAAAGGAAAAGGGGGATGATAAACGTCAAAATATTACTAAATTCAATGATTTTTAGTACAAAAACATGCTTAAAATGCAAAATATGCGAAATACTGAGATTTGAAGACCAAATCACATATCGTGATACAACATTAAATAGTATCGAAATATTGGTAAAATGAATATATTTGCGTAATATCAAACTACAAAAAAAACGTGAAAAGAGTCACTATTATACCAAATTTGAGGTTTTATCTTCGAATCATAAAGCGATGTTTCGTATTATTTAGATCCAAGAAAAGACATATGACAATGTTGTTTCCAATACAAATGATAAAAACCAATGTGTTACCATTAGTATGAACTAAAATGTTCCTGATTTTCCGTTTATATTACCGATGGAAGATATACACGTAAAACCGCTCTATTCCTGCTGAAACGTCGATATATGCAATAAAAACCGAACTTCTTCCCTTTTCAATATTTTACTCAGTATTTCAACGAGAAACAAATAGATGATTGAAGATGAAGTATTTAAAGTTATTATCTAATCAATTATGTGTTTGTATCATTTTTATCGTATATATAATGAATTAATAACAATAAACTGGAAATTCACAAAAACGTGAAAAAACAGCAAAAAATTGCCTAATTCGATGATATTTTGTTTATATCACATAAAGAAAAAGGGGGGATGATAAACGTGAAAATATTACTAAATTCAATGATTTATAGTACGAAACAAAATGCAAGAAAACTTTTCTTAAAATGCAATATTATTCAAAATTCGTAGATTTGAAGGCCAAATCATATATCGTGATACTACATGAAAAAGTATCGAAATATTGGTAAAAATGAATATATTTACGTAATATCAAACTACATGAAAAACGTGAAAAAATTCACTATTATACCAAATTTGAGGTTTTAACTTCGAATCATAAAGCGAGGTTTCGTATTATTTAGATCCAAGAAACGACACATGACAATGTTGTTTAAAATACAAATGATAAAAATCAATGTGTTTTCATTAGAATGAACTAAAATGTTCCTGATTTTTCGTTTATATTACCGACAGAAGATGTAAATACCAATAAACTGGAAATTCACAAAAACGTGGAAAAACAGCAAAATATTGCCTAATTCGATAATATTTTGTTTATATCACATAAAGGAAAAGTGAGATGATAAACGTCAAAATATTACTAAATTCGATGATTTTTAGTACGAAACAAAATGCAAGAAAACTTGCTTAAAATGCAATATTATGCGAAATTCTGAAATTTGTAGGCCAAATCACATATCGTGATACTACATGAAATAGTATCGAAATATTGGTAAAAATGAGTCTATTTACGTAATATAAAACTACATGAAAAACGTGAAAAAGTCACTATTTTACCATATTTGAGGATTTTAACTTCAAATCACAGAGCGAGGTTTCGTATTATTTAGAATCAAGAAAAGACATATGACAATGTTGTTTCCAATACAAATGATATAAATCAATGTGTTTTCATTAGAATTAACTAAAATGTTCCTGATTTTCCGTTTATATTACCGATGGAAGATGTACACGTAAAACCGCTCTATTCCGGCTGAAACGTCGATATATGCAATAAAAACCGAACTTCTTCCCTTTTCAATATTTTGCTCAGTATTTCAACGAGAAACAAATAGTTGATTAAAAATGAAGTATTTAAGGATATTATCTAATCAATTATGTGTTTGTATCCTTTTTATCGTATATTTAATGAATTGATAACAATAAACTGGAAATTCACAAAAACGTGGAAAAACAGCAAAAAATTGCCTAATTCGATGATATTTTGTTTATATCACATAACGGAAAAGGGGGGATGATAAACGTGAAAATATTGCTAAATTCGATGATTTATAGTACGAAACAAAATGCAAGAAAACTTGCTTAAAATGCAATATTATGCGAAATTCTGAGATTTGAAGGCCAAATCACATATCGTGATACTACATGAAATAGTATAGAAATATTGGTAAGAATGAGTCTATTTACGTAATATAAAACTACATGAAAAACGTGAAAAAGTCACTATTTTACCATATTTGAGGATTTTAACTTCAAATCACAGAGCGAGGTTTCGTATTATTTAGAATCAAGAAAAGACATATGACAATGTTGTTTCCAATACAAATGATATAAATCAATGTGTTTTCATTAGAATTAACTAAAATGTTCCTGATTTTCCGTTTATATTACCGATGGAAGATGTACACGTAAAACCTCTCTATTCCGGCTGAAACGTTGATATATGCAATAAAAACCGAACTTCTTCTCTTTTCAATATTTTGCTCAGTATTTCAACGAGAAACAAATAGATGATTGAAGATGAAGTATTTAAGGTTATTATCTAATCAATTATGTGTTTGTATCATTTTTTTCGTATATATAATGAATTAATAACAATAAACTGGAAATTCACAAAAACGTGGAAAAACAGCAAAAAATAGCCTAATTCGATGATATTTTGTTTATATCACATAAAGGAAAAGGGGGGATGATAAACGTGAAAATATTACTAAATTTCTATGATTTATATTACGAAACAAAATGCAAGAAAACTTTTCTTAAAATGCAATATTATGCGAAATTCTGAGATTTGAAGGCCAAATCACATATCGTGATACTACATGAAATAGTATCGAAATATTGGTAAAAATTAGTCTATTTACGTAATATAAAACTACATGAAAAACGCGCAAAGAGTCACTATTATACCAAATTTGAGGTTTTATCTTCGAATCATAAAGTGAGGTTTCGTATTATTTAGATCCAAGAAAAGACATATGACAATGTTGTTTCCAATACAAATGATAAAAACCAATGTGTTACCATTAGAATGAACTAAAATGTTCCTGATTTTCCGTTTATATTACCGATGGAAGATATACATGTAAAACCGCTCTATTCCGGCTGAAACGTCGATATATGCAATAAAAACCGAACTTCTCCCCTTTTCAATATGTTTCTCAGTATTTCAACGAGAAACAAATAGATGATTGAAAATGAAGTATATAAGGTTATTATCTAATCAATTATGTGTTTGTATCCCTTTTATCGTATATTTAATGAATTGATAACAATAAACTGAAAATTCACAAAAACGTGGAAAGACGGCAAAATATTGCCTATTTCGATGATACTTTGTTTAAATCACATAAAGGAAAAGGGGATGACAAGCGTCAAAATATTGCTAAATTCGATGATGTTGAGTGCGAAACAAAATGCAAGAAAACTTGCTTAAAACGCAATATTATCCAAATTCTAAGATATGAAGGTCAAATCACATATCGTGATACTATATGAAATAGTATCGAAATATTGGTAAAAATGAATATATTTACGTAATATCAAACTACATAAAAAACGTGAAAAAGTCACTATTATAAAACAATTTGAGGATTTTAACTTCGAATCTTAAAGCGAGGTTTCGTATTATTTAGATCCAAGAAAAGACATATGACAATGTTGTTTCCAATACAAATGATAAAAATCAATGTGTTTTCATTAGAATGAACTAAAATGTTCCTGATTTTCCGTTAACATTACCGATGGAAGATGTACACGTAAAACCGCACAATTCCGGCTGAAACGTCGATATATGCAATAAAAACCGAACTTCTCCCCTTTTCAATATGTTTCTCAGTATTTCAACGAGAAACAAATAGATGATTGAAAATGAAGTATTTAAGGTTACTATCTAATCAATTATGTGTTTGTATCCTTTTTATCGTATATTTAATGAATTGATAACAATAAACTGAAAATTCACAAAAACGTGGAAAAACAGCAAAATATTGCCTAATTCGATTATATTTTGTTTAGATCCAAGAAAAGACATATGACAATGTTGTTTCCAATACAAATGATAAAAACCAATGTGTTTTCATTAGAATTAACTAAAATGTTCCTGATTTTTCGTTTATATTACCGATGGAAGATGTACACGTAAAACCGCTCTATTCTGGCTGAAACGTCGATATATGCAATAAAAACCGAACTTCTCCCCTTTTCAATATCTTACTCAGTATTTCAACGAGAAACAAATAGATGATTGAAAATGAAGTATTTAAGGTTATTATCTAATCAATTATGTGTTTGTATAATTTTTATCGTATATTTAATGAATTAATACCAATAAACTGGAAATTAACAAAAACGTGGAAAAACAGCAAAATATTGCCTAATTCGATGATATTTTGTTTATATCACATAAGTAAAAAGGGGGGATGATAAAGGTCAAAATATACTAAATTTGATGATTTATAGTACGAAACAAAATGCAAGAAAACTTGCCTAAAATGCAATATTATGCGAAATTCTGAGATTTGAAGGCCACATCACATATCGTGATACTACATGAAATAGTATCGAAATATTGGTAAAAATGAATATATTTTCGTAATATCAAACAACATGAAAAACGTGAAAAAAGTCACTATTATACCAAATTTGAGGATTTTATCTTCGAATCATAAAGCGAGGTTTCGTATTATTTAGATCCAAGAAAAGACATATGACAATGTTGTTTCCAATACAAATGATAAAAATCAATGTGGTTTCATTAGAATGAACTAAAATGTTCCTGATTTTCCGTTTATATTACCGATGGAAGATGTAACCGTAAAACCGGTCTATTCCAGCTGAAACGTCGATATATGCAATAAAAACCGAACTTCTCCCCTTTTCAATATCTTACTCAGTATTTCAACGAGAAACAAATAGATGATTGAAAATGAAGTATTTAAGGTTATTATCTAATCAATTACGTGTTTGCATCATTTTTATCGTATATTTTATGAATTAATAACAATAAACTGGATATTCACAAAAACGTGGAAAGACGGCAAAATATTGCCTATTTCGATGATACTTTGTTTAAATCACATAAAGGAAAAGGGGATGACAAGCGTCAAAATATTGCTAAATTCGATGATGTTGAGTGCGAAACAAAATGCAAGAAAACTTGCTTAAAACGCAATATTATCCAAATTCTAAGATATGAAGGTCAAATCACATATCGTGATACTATATGAAATAGTATCGAAATATTGGTAAAAATGAATATATTTACGTAATATCAAACTACATAAAAAACGTGAAAAAGTCACTATTATAAAACAATTTGAGGATTTTAACTTCGAATCTTAAAGCGAGGTTTCGTATTATTTAGATCCAAGAAAAGACATATGACAATGTTGTTTCCAATACAAATGATAAAAATCAATGTGTTTTCATTAGAATGAACTAAAATGTTCCTGATTTTCCGTTAATATTACCGATGGAAGATGTACACGTAAAACCGCACAATTCCGGCTGAAACGTCGATATATGCAATAAAAACCGAACTTCTCCCCTTTTCAATATCTTACTCAGTATTTCAATGAGAAACAAATTGATGATTGAAGATGAAGTATTTAAGTTTATTATCTAATCAATTACATGTTTGCATCTCTTTTATCGTTAATTTAATGAATTAATTCCAATAAACTGAAAATTCACAGAAACGTGGAAAAACGGCAAAATATTGCTTAATTCGATGATATTTTGTTTAAGTCATATAAAGGAAAAGGGGATGATAAACGTCAAAATATTGCTAAATTCGTTAATTTTTAGGTCGAAACAAAATGCAAGAAACTTGCTTAAAAATGCAACATTTGCGAAATTTTGAGATTTGAAGGCCAAATCTCATATCGTGAGAAAACATGAAGTAGTATCGATATATTGGTAAAAACGAATATATTTACGTAAAATCACACCACATGAAAAAAGCCTCTGCATCACTCTCTTGATCCTCTGCATAACTCTCTTGAGTCTCTGCATCACTCTCTTGAGCCACTGCATCCCTCTCTTGAGCCTCTGCATAACTCTCTTGAGTCTCTGAATCCCTCTCTTGAGCCTCTGAATCCCTCTCATAAGCCTCTGCATCACTCACTTTAGCCTCTGCATCACTTTCGTAAGCCTCTGAATCACTCTCATGAGCCCCTGCATCCCTCTCATGGGCCTCTCCATAACTCCCTTGTGTCTCTGAATCCCTCTCTTGAGCCTCTGAATCCCTCTCTTGAGCCTCTGAATCCCTCTCGTAAGCCTCTGCATCACTCACTTTAGCCTCTGCATCACTTTCGTAAGCCTCTGAATCACTCTCTTGAGCCTCTGCATCCCTCTCTTGAGCCTCTGCATCCCTCTCTTGAACTCCTGCAACCCTCTCTTGAGCTTTTCATGTAGTTCGATATTACGTAAATATATTCTTTTTTACCAATATTTCGATACTATTTCATGTAGGATCACGATATGTGATTTGGCATTCAAATGTTAGAATTTCGCATAATATTGCATTTTAATCAAGTTTTCTTGCATTTTGTTTCGTACGTAGACCCATGGAGAAGTGAAGGAAGACCCAGGCTTACCTTTTAACAATAACTTCCCCTGAGTCTTAGAATTTAGCAATATTTTGACGTTTATCATCTCCTTTTCCTTTATGTGATTTAAACAAAATATCATCGAATTAGGCAATATTTTGCCGTTTTTCCACGTTTTTGTGAATTTTCAGTCTATGGGTATTAATTCATTATATATACGATAAAAATGATGCAAACACATAATTGATTAGATAATAACCTTAAATACTTCATTTTCAATCAATCATCTAATGAGTCACAGATTCTCTCGAGATATTTTGTTGTGTGGGGCTATGAAGTCAGCTCGAGGTGTAACGAAAGACAGCGTTCAACTTAACAAAACAATTTATTCAACAAAGTACTAACTACTACAACAACAACGAAAACCTAGGACCTGGACCTGCCTTACCCTGCCTAGTCAATAACGGCTTCTCCAATGGTTTCGTCGAAGACATCATAAGAAGAAAAGTGGAAAGCCATGCAACCTCTGAAGAGACAACTAACACAACACCTATACCCCCTATTAGACTATTTTACAGGAACTTCTTTTCCACAGCTCATAAAACGGAGGAAAGGGTCCTGAAAGATATTGTTAATAGAAACGTTATCCCTACAGACAAAAATCAGAGGATACAACTGACGATTTACTATAAAACCAGAAAAACGGCCAGCCTACTCATGAGAAACTCTCCAGACACAAAACAGAACGCTTTAAAAGAGACTAACGTCGTCTATGCCTTCAAATGCCCTCTTGGGGACTGTAAGCTCAAAAAAACCCAGTATATTGGCAAGACAACAACATCTCTTTCTAGGCGTTTAACGATGCATAAGCAACAGGGCTCCATTAAGGAACATATAATCTCTTCCCACAACCAAACCATCGCCAGAGAAATCCCAGTAAACAACACAGAAATCATCGATAGATACAGCGATAGCAGGCGGCTTGACGTTTGCGAGGCACTACACATCAAGAAGTCAACACCAGCAATCAACAGCCAATTATTGCACAACTATATTCTACCCACCTCACGACTCCGCTCCAAAACAGAAGCATCAAGAAAAATGGACCAATAGGCTTTCTACAAACACTTCTATTCAATATCCAATGTTTCGTGTTCTGTCTTGTGTTGATGAAATTAATACCCTATTAATACCACTTCTTGTTCTGTCTTGTGTTGATGAAATTAATACCCTATTAATGCCACATCTTGTTCTGTCTTGTGTTAATGCCACATCACCCCTTCCACCTCACTCAAATGTAGATATAAAATCGGAGATGCGTAAGTTCTATTCAGTTGTGTATTTGTGAACTAAAGTCTTTGAAAATGTAATAAGTTTTACGAAACGCGCTCGTGTCGCGTCAGACTAGAAATAAAAATGAATTTTGGAGAATTGATTTTTGATTTACCTCCAACAGTGAAAAGAAATGTACGAAAGATTGAGAAAATTCGTGTTAGAATTATTAATCTTACTTTTTCGGTCATATTTAATAATATATGTCTACAGGAAAGACTGCTACCAAAATATACTAATATATATATATATATATATATATATATATATATATATATATATATATATATATATATATATATATATATATATATATATATATATATATATATATACTGATATATATATATATATATATCAGTATAAATGTTCCTTGATACACAACAATGATCAATCGATCACCCTATCAGTCCTAAAACACATACATCTGTAGGTAATCCAACCTACGTCTGTAACTCTATGCTTCAGAGTTACAGACGTAGGCACTCCTCGGCACAAGAACGGCAAACAATCACTCACCTTTCACTGCGCCTTGCACCCTAAGGACAACCAAACACTCACTTCCCTACAAGTAATCCTTTAGAACTTCCCTTCCATATCTGGAAGTTCACTACCCTGATCTCTTCAGGAACTACCAGGATCCTCTGCAGCTCCTCCTGGCTGCTACACCATGAAGTTTTCCTTGGGCAACTATAGTGCTTCACTACCTCTACTAGGGTCCTCCACAGCTCTCCTGGCTGCTACACCATGAAGTTTCCTCGAACAACTATGGTGCTTCACCACCTCTACAGAAGCACGTGACACTCCTCTTCACTGCTTCAGCCGGAATAGAGATGTTTTCGTGCACATCTTCCATCGGTAATATATACGGAAAATCAGTTTTTTTTTTGTTATATTATATATACGATAAAAATGATGCAAACACATAATTGATTAGAAATTAACGTTAAATACTTCATTTTCAATCAACTATTTGTTTCTCGTTAAGATACTGAGTAAGATATTGAAAAGGGGAGAAGTTCGGTTTTTATTGCATATATCGACGTTTCAGCCGGAATAGAACAGTTTTCGTGTACATCTTCCATCGGTAATATAAACGGAAAATCAAGAACATTTTAGTTAATTCTAATGAAAACACATTGTTTTTATCATTTGTATTGGAAACAACATTGTCTTATGTCTTTTCTTGGATCTAAACAATACGAACCTCGCTCTATGATTTGAAGTTTAAATCCTCAAATATGGTAAAATAGTGACTTTTTTCACGTTTTTCATGTAGTTTGATATTACGTAAATATATTCATTTTTACCAATATCTCGATACTATTTCATGTAGTATCACAATATGTGATTTGGCCTTCAAATCTCAGAATGTCGCATAATATTGCATTTCAAGCAAGTAGTCTTGCATTTTGTTTCGTACGAAAAATCATCGAATTTAGCAATATTTTGACGTTTATCATCCCCTTTTCCTCTATGTGATTTAAACAAAATATCATCGACTTAGGCAATATTTTGCCGTTTTTCCACGTTTTGTGAATTTTCAGTTTATGGGTATTAATTCATTATATATACGATAAGAATGATGCAAACACATAATTGATTAGATAATAACCTTAAATACTTCATTTTCAATCAACTATTTGTTTCTCGTTAAAATACTGAGTAAGATATTGAAAAGGGGAGAAGTTCTGTTTTTATTGAATATATCGACGTTTCAGCCGGAATACAGATGTTTTCGTGTACATCTTCCATCGGTAATATTAACGGAAAATTAGTTTTTTTTGTTAATTCTAATGAAAACACATTGATTTTTATCATTTGTATTGGAAACAACATTGTCATATGTATTTTTTTGGATCTAAATAATACGAAACCTCGCTCTATGATTTGAAGTTAAAATCCTCAAATATGGTTAAATAGTGACTTTTTTCACGTTTTTTCATGTAGTTTGATATTACGTATATATATTAATTTTTACCAATATTTCGATACTATTTCATGTAGTATCACGATATGTGATTTGGACTTCAAATCTCATAATTTCGCATAATATTGCATTTAACCAAGTTTTCTTGCATTTTGTTTCGTACGAATTATCATCGAATTTAGCAATATTTTGACGTTTATCATCCCCTTTCCTTTATGTGATTTAAACAAAATATCATCGAATTAGGCAATATTTTGCCGTTTTTACACGTTTTCGTGATTTTTCAGTTTATGGGTATTTATTCATTATATATATGATAAAAATGATGCAAACACATAATTGATTAGATAATAACCTTAAATACTTCATTTTCAATCAACTATTTGTTTCTCGTTAAAATACTGAGTAAGATATTGAAAAAGGGAGAAGTTCTGTTTTTATTGCATATATCGACGTTTCATCCGGAATTGAGCGGTTTTCGTGTACATCTTCCATCGGTAATATAAACGGAAAATCAAGAACATGTTAGATAATTCTAATGAAAACACATTGATTTTTATCGTTTGTATTGGAAAAAACATTGTCATATGTCTTTTCTTGGATCTAATTAATACGAAACCTCGCTCTATGATTTGAAGTTAAAATCCTCAAATATGGTTAAAAAGTCACTTTTTTCACGTTTTTCATGTAGTTCGATATTACGTAAATATATTCATTTTACCAATATTTCGATACTATTTCATGTAGGATCACGATATGTGATTTGGCATTCAAATGTTAGAATTTCGCATAATATTGCATTTTAAGCAAGTTTTCTTGCATTTTGTTTCGTACGAAAAATCATCGAATTTTGCAATATTTTGACGTGTATCATCTCCTTTTCCTTATGTGATTTAAACAAAATATCATCGAATTAGGATATATTTTGCCGTTTTTCCACGTTTTGATGAATTTTCAGTCAATGGGTATTAATTCATTATATATACGGTAAAATAGATACAAACACAATTAATTACATAATAACCTTAAATACTTCATTTTCAATCATCTATTTGTTACTCGTTAAAATACTGAGTAAGATATTAAAAAGGTGAGGAAGTTCGGTTTTTATTGCATATATCGACGTTTCAGCCGGATTAGAGCGGTTTTACGTGTACATCTTCCATCGGTAATATAAACGGAAAATCAAGAACATTTTAGTTAATTCTAATGCAAACACATTGTTTTTTATCATTTGTATTGGAAACAACATTGTCATATGTCTTTTCTTGGATCTAATAATACGAAACCTCGTTCTATGACTTGAAGTTAAAATCCTCAAATATGGTAAATAGTGACTTTTTCACGTTAATCATGTTGTTTGATATTACGTATATATATATTAATTTTACCAATATTTCGATACTACTTCAAGTAGTATCACGATATGTGATTTTGGCCTTCAAATCTCAAAATTTCGGAATAATATTGCATTTTAAGCAAGTTTTTCTTGCATTTTGTTTCTTACGAAAAATCATCGAATTTAGCAATATTTTGACGTTATCATCCCTTTTCCTTTATGTGATTTAAACAAAATATCATCGAATTAGGATATATTTTGCCGTTTTTACACGTTTTGTGAATTTTCAGTTTATGGGTATTAATTCATTATATATATGTAAAAATGATGCAAACACATAATGATTAGATAATAACCTTAAATACTTCATTTTCAATCACTATTGTTACTCGTTAAAATACTGAGTAAGATATTGAAAAGGGGAGAAGTTCTGTTTTTATTGCACATATCGACGTTTCAGCCGGAATAGAGCGGTTTTCGTGTACATCTTCCATCGGAATATAAACGGAAAATCAGGAACATTTTAGTTAATTCTATTAAAAACACATTGATTTTTTATCATTTGTATTGAAACAACATTGTCATATATCTTTTCTTGGATCTAAATAATACGAAACCTCGCTCTATGATTTGAAGTTAAAATCCTCAAATTGGTTAAATAGTGACTTTTTCACGTTTCATGTAGTTTGATATTACGTAAATATATTCATTTTACCAATATTTCGATACTATTTCAAGTAGTATCACGATACGCGATTTGGCCTTTAAATCTCAATTCGCATAATATTGCATTTTAAGCAAGTTTTCTTGCATTTTGTTTCGTACGAAAAAATCATCGATTTGATTTCACCTGCATCCCTCTCTTGAGCCTCTGAATCCCTCTTTTGAGCCTCTGCATCATTCTCTCGAGCCGCTGCATCACTCTCTTCATCCTCTGCATCCCTCTCTTAAGCATCTGCATCACTCTCATGGGCCCCTGCATCCCTCTCTTGAGCCTCTGCATCACTCTCTTGAGCCACTGCATCACCCTCTTAAGCCTCTGCATTACTTTCTTGAGCCTCTGCAACACTCTCTTCAGCCTCTGCATCACACTCTCTTAAGCCTCTGAATCCCTCTCTTGATCCTCTGAATCCCTCTCTTGATCCTCTGCATCACTCTCTTGAGCCTCTGCATCACTCTCTTGATCCTCTACATCACTCTCTTGAGCCTCTGAATCCCTCTCTTGATCCTCTGCATCACTCTCTTGAGCCTCTGAATCACTCCCTTGATCCTCTGCATCACTCCTTGAGCCTCTGAATCACTCTCTTGATTCTCTGCATCACTCTCTTGAGCCTCTGCATCACTCTCATGAGCCTCTGCATCACTCTCCTGAGCCTCTGCATCCCTTTCTTAAGCCTCTACATCATTCTCTTGAGATTCTGCATCACTCCGTTGAGCCTCTGCACCCCTCTCTTAAGCCTCTGCATCACTCATGTAAGCCTCTGCATTCCTCTCTTCAGCCTCGGCATCCCTCTCCTGAGCCTCTGCATCATTCTCCTAAACCTCTGCATCCCTCTCTTGAGCCTCTGCATCACTCTCTTGAGCCTCTGCACCCCTCTCTTAAGCCTCTGCATCACTCTTTTTAGCCTCTGCATCACTCTCTTGAGCCCCTGCATCACTCCCTTGAGCCTATACATCACTCTCTTGAGCCTCTGCATCCCTCTCTTGAGTCTCTGCATCATTCTCCTAAGCCTCTCCTTCCCTCACTTGAGCCTCTGCATCACTCTCGTAAGCCTCTGCATCACTCTCTTGAGCCTCTGCATAACTCTCTTGAGTCTCTGCATCACTCCCTTGAGCCTCTTCATCACTCTCCTCAGCCTCTGCATCACTTTTTAAGAGAGTGAGCCTCTTAAGTGAGGCTTAAGGAGTGATGCAGAGGATCAAGAGAGTGATGCAGAGGCTCAAGAGAGGGATGTAGAGGCTCAGGAGAGTGATGCAGAAGCTGAAGAGAGTGATGCAGAGGCTCAAGAAAGTGATGCAGAGGCTAAGGAGAGTGATGCAGAGGCTCATGAGAGGGATTCATAGGCTCAAGAAAGTGATGCAGAGGCTTAAGAAAGGGATGCAGAGGCTCAAGAGAGTGATGCCGAAACTTAAGAGAGTGATGCAAAGGCTCAGGTGAGGGATGCAGAGGCTTAGAGGGGTGATGCAGAGGCTCAAGAAAGGGATGCAGAGGCTTAAGAAAGTGATGCAGATGCTCAATAGAGTGATGCAGAGGCTCAAGAGAGTGATGAAGAGGCTTAGGAGAATAATGCAAATTCTCAAGAGAGGGATGCAGAGATTGAAGAGAGTGATGCAGAGGCTCATGAGAGTGATCCAGAGGCTTAAGAGAGGGATGCCGAGGCTCAAGAGAGTGATGAAGAGGCTTAGGAGAATGATGCAGAGGCTCAAGAGAGGGATGCAGAGATTGAAGAGAGTGATGCAGAGGCTCATGAGAGTGATCCAGAGGCTTAAGAGAGGGATGCCGAGGCTCAAGAGAGGGATGCAGAGATAGAAGAGAGTGATGCAGAGGCTCATGAGAGTGATCCAGAGGCTTAAGAGAGGGATGCCGAGGCTCAAGAGAGTGATGCAGTGGATTAAGAGAGAGATGCAGGGGCTCAAGAGAGGGATTCAGAGGCTCAAGAGAGTGATGCAGAGGCTGAAGAGAGTGTTGCAGAGGCTCAAGAGAGGGATGCAGAGGCTTAAGAGGGTGATGCAGTGGCTCAAGAGAGTGATGCAGAGGCTCAAGAGAGGGATGCAGGGGCCCAAGAAAGTGATGTAGATGCTCAAGAGAGGGATGCAGCGGCTCGAGAGAATGATGCAGAGGCTCAAAAGAAGGATTCAGAGGCTCAAGAGAGGGATGAAGAGGCTTAGGAGAGTGATGCAGAGGCTTAAGAGAGGGGATGCAGAGGCTCAAGAGAGTGATGCAGAAGCTCAAGAGAGTGATGCAGAGGATGAAGAGAGTGATGCAGAGGCTCGAGAGAGTGATGCAGAGGCTCAAGAGAGTGATGCAGAGGCTCAAGAGAGTGATGCAGAGGATGAAGAGAGTGATGCAGAGGCTCGATTGAGTGATGCAGAGGCTGAAGAGAGTGATCCAGAGGCTAAAGAAACGGATGCAGAGGCTTAAGAGGGTGATGCAGTGGCTGAAGAGAGTGATGCAGAGGCTCAAGAGAGGGATGCAGGGGCCCAAGAGAGTGATGCAGATGCTCAAGAGAGGGATGCAGAGGATCAAGAGAGTGATGCAGAGGCTCAAAAGAGGGATTCAGAGGCTCAAGCGAGGGATGCAGAGGCTTACGAGAGTGATTCAGAGGATGAAGAGAGTGTTGCAGAGGCTCAAGAGAGGGTTGCAGAGGCACAAAAGAGAGTGATGCAGAGGCTTACGAGAGTGATGCAGAAGCTCAAGAGAGTGATGCAGAGGCTTAAGAGGGGGATGTAGAGGCTGAAGGAGTGATGCAGAGGCTGAAGGGAATGTTGCAGAGGCTCAAGAGAGAGTTGCAGAGGCTCAAGAGAGTGACGCAGAGGCTCAGGAGAGTGATGCAAAGGCTCAAGCGAGTGATGAAGAGGCTTAGGAGAATGATGCAGAGGGTCAAGAGAGGGATGCAGAGATTGAAGAGAGTGATGCAGAGGCTCATGAGAGTGATCCAGAGGCTTAAGAGAGGGATGCCAAGGCTCAAGAGAGTGATGCAGAGGCTGTAGAGAGTGATACAGAGGCTTAAGAGAGGGATGCAGGGGCTCAAGAGAGGGATGCAGAGGCTCAAGAGTGTGATGCAGAGGCTGAAGAGAGAGATGCAGAGGCTTAAGAGAGTGATGCAGAGGCTCAAGAGAGTGATGCAGAGGCTCAAGAGAATGATGTAGAGGCTTAAGAGAGGGATGCCGAGGCTCAAGAGAATGATGCTAAGGCTCAAGAGAGTGATGCAGAGGATGAAGAGAGTGATCCAGAGGCTTAAGAAAGGGATGCAGAGGCTCAAGAGAGTGATGCAGAGGCTCAAGAGAGTGATGCAGAGGCTAAAAAGAGTGATGCAGAGGCTTAAGAGAGGGATGCAGAGGCTCAAGAGAGTGATGCAGAGGCTCAAGAGAGGGATGCAGAGGTTTAGGAGAATGATGCAGAGGCTCAAGAGAGGGATGCAGAGGCTGAAGAGAGGATGCAGAGGCTTACATGAGTGATGCAGAGGCTTTAGAGAGGGAAGCAGAGGCTCAAGAGAGTGATGCAGAGGCTGAAGAGAGAGATGCAGAGGCTTAAGAGAGTGATGCAGAGGATCAAGAGAGTGATGCAGAGGCTCAAGAGAATGATGTAGAGGCTTAAGAAAGGGATGCAGAGGCTCAGGAGAGTGATGCAGAGGCTCATGAGAGTGATGCAGAGGCTCAAGAGAGTGATGCAGAGGATCAAGAGAGTGATTCAGAGGCTCAAGGGAGTGATGCAGAGGATCAAGGGAGTGATTCAGAGGCACAAGAGAGTGTTGCAGAGGATCAAGAGAGGGATTCAGAGGCTCAAGAGAGTGATGCAGAGGATCCAGAGAGTGATGCAGAGGCTCAAGAGAGTGATGCAGAGGATCAAGAGAGGGATTCAGAGGATCAAGAGAGGGATTCAGAGGCTTAAGAGAGTGATGCCGAGGCTGAAGAGAGTGTTGCAGAGGCTCAAGAAAGGGATGCAGAGGCTTAAGAGGGTGATGCAGTGGCTCAAGAGAGTGATGCAGAGGCTCAAGAGAGGGATGCAGGGGCCCATGAGAGTGATGCAGATGCTCAAGAGAGGGATGCAGAGGATGAAGAGAGTGATGCAGCGGCTCGAGAGAATGATGCAGAGGCTCAAAAGAGGGATTCAGAGGCTCAAGAGAGGGATGCAGGTGAAATCAAATTCGATGATTTTTCGTACGAAACAAAATGCAAGAAAACTTGCTTAAAATGTAATAATATGCGAAAATCTGAGATTTAAAGGCCAAATCGCGTATCGTGATACTACTTGAAATAGTATCGAAATATTGGTAAAAATGAATATATTTACGTAATATCAAACTACATGAAAAACGTGAAAAAGTCACTATTTAACCATATTTGAGGATTTTAACTTCAAATCATAGAGCGAGGTTTCGTATTATTTAGATCCAAGAAAAGACATATGACAACGTTGTTTCCAATACAAATGATAAAAATCAATGTGTTTTTAATAGAATTAACTAAAATGTTCCTGATTTTCCGTTTATATTGCCGATGGAAGATGTAAACGAAAACCGCTCTATTCCGGCTGCAACGTCGATATGTGCAATAAAAACAGAACTTCTCCCCTTTTCAATATCTTACTCAGTATTTTCCCTCTCTTGAGCCTCTGCATCACTCTCTCAAGCCTCTGCATCACTCTCATGAGCCTCTACATCATTCTCTTGAGCCTCTGCATCCCTCTCTTAAGCCTCTACATCATTCTCTTGAGCCTCTGCATCGCTCTCATGAGCCTCTGCATCACTCGCTTAAGCCTCTGCATCTCTCTCTTCAGCCTCTGCATCACTCTCTTGACCCTCTGCATCACTCTCTTGAGCCTCTGCATCCCTCTCTTGAACCTCTGCATCACTCTCTTGAGCCTCTGCATCACCCTCTTAAGCCTCTGCATCCCTTTTCTGAGCCTCTGCATCACTTTCTTAAGCCTCTGCATCCCTTTTTTGAGCGTCTGCATCACTCTCTTGAACTCGTGAATCCCTCTCATGAGCCTTTGCATCTATCTCCTGAGTCTTTGCATCACTCTCTTAAGCCTCTGCATTCCTCTCTTGAGATTCTGCGTCACTCTTAAGAGCATCTGCATCCCTCTCTTGTGCCTCTGCATCCCTCACTTGAGCCTTTGCATCCCTCTCTTGAGCCCCTGCATCCCTCTCTTCAGCCTCTGCATCCCTCTCTTGAGCCTCTGCATCCCTCTCTTAAGCCACTGCATCACTCTCTTATGCCTCTGCATCACTCTCGTAAGCCTCGGAATCACTCTCTTGAGCCTCTGCATCCCTCTCATGAACTCCTGCATCCTTCTCATGAGCCTCTGCATCCCTCTCTTGAGCCTTTGCATCACTCTCTTAAGCCTCTGCATCCCTCTCTTGTGCATCTGCATACCTCTCTTGAGCCTCTGCATCCCTCTCTTGAGCCTCTGCATCCCTCTCTCAAACTTCTGCATCATTCTCTTAAGCTTCTGCATCACGCTCTTAAGCCTCTGAATCACTCTCTTGAGCCTCTGCATCACTCTATTGAGCCCCTGCATCCCTCTCTTGAGCCTCTGCATCACTCTTTTCAGCCTCTGCATCACCCTCTTAAGCCTCTGCATCCCTCTCCTTAGCCTCTACCTCACTCTCTTAAGCCTCTGCATCTCTCTCGTAAGCCTCTGAATCACTCTCTTAAGCCTCTGCATCACTCTCTAGAGCCTCTACATCACTCTCTTCAGCCTTTGCATAACTCTTTTAAGTCTCTGCTTCCCTCTCTTGATCCTCTGCATCACTCATTTGAGCCTCTGCATCACTCTCTCTTTATCGTCTGCATCACTCTCTTGAGCCTCTGCATCCCTCTCTGCATCACTCTCTTCGGCCTCTGCATCACTCTCTTAAGCCTCTGCTTCCCTCTCTTGGTCCTCTGCATCACTCTCTTGAACCTCTGCATCACTCTCATGATCCTTTGCTTCACTCTCTTGAGCCTCTGCATCACTCTCTTGAGCCTCTACATCACTCTCTTGAGCCTCTGTATTACTCTGTTGAGCCTCTTCATCACTCTCTTATGCCTCTGCATCTCTCTCTCAGCCTCTGCATCACTCTCTTGAGCCTCTGCATCCCTCTCTGGAGCCTCAGCATCCCTCTCCTGAACCTCTGCAGCACTCTCTTGAGCCTCTGCATCATTCTCTTGAACCTCTGCATCCCTCTCTTCAGCTTCTGCATCACTCTCTTAAGCCTCTGATTCCCTCTCTTGATCCTCTGCATCACTCTCTTGAGCTTCTGCATCACTCTCTTGAGCTTCTGCATCCCTCTCTTCAGCCTCTGCATCACTCTCTTGAGCCTCTGCATCACCATTTTAAGCCTCTGCATCCCTTTTTTGAGCCGCTGCATCCCTTTCTTGAGCGTCTGCATCACTCTCTTGATCTCGTGAATCCCTCTCATGAGCCTTTGCATCCCTCTCCTGAGCCTTTGCATCACTCTCTTAAGCCTCTGCATTCCTCTCTTGAGATTCTGCGTCACTCCTAAGAGCATCTGCATCCCTCTCTTGTGCCTCTGCATCCCTCACTTGAGCCTTTGCATCCCTCTCTTGAGCCCCTGCATCCCTCTCTTGAGCCTCTGCATCCCTCTCTTGAGCCTCTGCATCCCTCTCTTAAGCCTCTGCATCACTCTTGTAAGCCTCTGAATCACTCTCTTGAGCCTCTGAATCCTCTCTTGAACTCCTGCATCCCTCTCATGAGCCTCTGCATCCCTCTCTTGAGACTTTGCATCACTCTCTTAAGCCTCTGCATCCCTCTGTTGAGCCTCTGCATCACTCTCAAGTACTTCTGCATCCTTCTCTTGTGCATCTGCATCCCTCACTTGAGCCTCTGCATCCCTCTCTTGAGCTTCTGCATCCCTCTCTTGAGCCTCTGCATCCCTCTCTTGAGCCTCTGCATCCCTCTCTCAAGCCTTTGCATCACTCTCTTAAGCCTCTGCATCACGCTCTTAAGCCTCTGAATCACTCTCTTGAGCCTCTGCATCACTCTCTTGAGCCCCTGCATCCCTTTCTTGAGCCTCTGCATCACTCTCTTGAGCTTCTGCATAACCCTCTTAAACCTCTGCATCACTCTCTTGGGCCTCTGCATCCCTCTCCTTAGCCTCTACCTCACTCTCTTAAGCCTCTGCATCACTCTCGTAAGCCTCTGAATCACTCTCTTAAGCCTCTGCATCACTCTCTAGAGCCTCTGCATCACTCTTTTCAGCCTTTGCATAACTCTCTTAAGCCTCTGCTTCCCTCTCTTGATCCTCTGCATCACTCTCTTGAGCCTCTGCATCACTCTCTTTATCGTCTGCATCACTCTCTTGAGCCTCTGCATCCCTCTCTGCATCACTCTCTTCGGCCTCTGCATCACTCTCTTAAGCCTCTGCTTTCCTCTCTTGATCCTCTGCATCACTCTCTTGAATCTCTGCATCACTCTCATGATCCTCTGCTTCACTCTCTTGAGCCTCTGCATCACTCTCCTGAGCCTCTACATCACTCTCTTGAGCCTCTGCATCCCTCTCTGAAGCCTCAGCATCCCTCTCTTGAAGCTCTGCAGCACTCTCTTGAGCCTCTGCATCATTCTCTTGATCCTCTGTATCCCTCTCTTAAGCCTCTGCATCACTCACCTAAGCCTATGCATCACTCTCTTCAGCCTCTGCATCCCTGTCTTGAGCCTCTGCATCATTCGCTTAAGCATCTGCATCACTCTCTTGAGCCTCTGCATCACTCTCTTGAGCCTCTGCACCCCTCTCTTAAGCCTCTGCATCACTCTCTTAAGCCTCTGCATCACTCTCTTTAGCCACTGCATCACTCTCTTGAGCCTCTACATCACTCTCTTCAGCCTCTGCATCCCTCTCTTGAGCCTCTGCATCACTTTCTTGAGCGTATGCACCACTCTCATGAGCTCAACGAGAAACAAATAGATGATTGAAAATGAAGTATTTAAGGTTCTTATCTAATCAATTATGGTTTTGTAAAATTTTTATACGCTATACTTTAATGAATTTAATCCAATAAACTGGAAATAAACAAAACGTGGAAAAACAGCAAAATATTGCCTAATTTCGATGATATTTTGTTGTATATCACATAAATAAAAAGTGGATGATAACGTCAACATATTACTAAATTTGATGATTTATAGTACGAAACAAAATGGAAGAAAACTGCCTAAAATGCAATATGATGCGAAAATTCTGAGATTTGAAGGCCAAATCACATATCGTGATACTACATTGGCATTAAAAATGCAATACTATCCAAATTCCTAAGATTATGAAGGCCAAATCACATATCGTGGAGAAAACCTGAAAGTAGTATCGATATATTGTTAACGAATATATTTACGTAAAATCACACCACATGAAAACGTGAAAAAAAAAGTCACTGTTTTACCATATTTGAGGATTTGAACTTCAAATCATAGAGCGAAGTTTCGATTTATTTAGATCCAAGAAAAGACATATTACAATGTTGTTTCCAATACAAATGATAAAAATCAATGTGGTTTCATTAGAATGAACTAAAATGTTCCTGATTTTCCGTTTATATTACCGATGGAAGATGTACACGTAAAACCGCTCTAATCCGGCTGAAATGTCGATATATTCAATAAAACAGAAATTCTCCCCTTTTCAATATCTTATCAAGTACTTTAACGAGAAACAAATAGTCGATTGAAAATGAAGTATTTAAGGTTAATTTCTAATCAATTATGTGTTCGCATCATTTTTATCATATATATTAATGAATTAATAACAATAAACTGAAAATTTACAAAAACGTGGAAAAACAGTAAAATATTGCCTAATTCGATGATATTTTGTTTATATCACATAAAGGAAAAGGGAGATGATAAACGTCAAAATATTACTAAATTCGATGCTTTTTAGTACGAAACAAAATGCAAGAAAATTGGCTTAAAATGCAATATTATTCGAAATTTTGAGATTTGAAGGCCAAATCACATATCGTGATACTACATGAAATAGTATCAAAATATTGGTTAAAATGAGTCTATTTACGTAATATAAAACTACATGAAAAACGTGCAAAGAGTCACTATTATAGCAAATTTGAGGTTTTATCTTCGAATCATAAAGCGAGGTTTCGTATTATTTAGATCCAAGAAAAGACATATGACAATGTTGTTTCCAATACAAATGATAAAAACCAATGTGTTACCATTAGAATATACTAAAATGTTCCTGATTTTCCGTTTATATTACCGATGGAAGATATACACGTAAAACCGTTCTATTCCGGCTGAAACGTCGATATATGCAATAAAAACCGAACTTCTCCCCTTTTCAATATGTTTCTCAGTATTTCAACGAGAAACAAATAGATGATTGAAAATGAAGTATATAAGGTTATTATCTAATCAATTATGTGTTTGTATCCTTTTTATCGTATATTTAATGAATTGATAACAATAAACTGAAAATTCACAAAAACGTGGAAAAACAGCAAAATATTGCCTAATTCGATTATATTTTGTTTATATCACATAAAGGAAAAGGGGGATGATAAACGTCAAAATATTACTAAATTCAATGATTTTTAGTACAAAAACATGCTTAAAATGCAAAATATGCGAAATACTGAGATTTGAAGACCAAATCACATATCGTGATTCAACATGAAATAGTATCGAAATATTGGTAAAATGAATATTTTTACGTAATATCAAACTACAAAAAAAAACGTGAAAAGAGTCACTATTATACCAAATTTGAGGTTTTATCTTCGAATCATAAAGCGAGGTTTCGTATTATTTAGATCCAAGAAAAGACATATGACAATGTTGTTTCCAATACAAATGATAAAAACCAATGTGTTACCATTAGAATGAACTAAAATGTTCCTGATTTTCCGTTTATATTACCGATGGAAGATATACACGTAAAACCGCTCTATTCCTGCTGAAACGTCGATATATGCAATAAAAACCGAACTTCTTCCCTTTTCAATATTTTACTCAGTATTTCAACGAGAAACAAATAGATGATTGAAAATGAAGTATTTAAGGATATTATCTAATCAATTATGTGTTTGTATCCTTTTTATCGTATATTTAATGAATTGATAACAATAAACTGGAAATTCACAAAAACGTGGAAAAACAGCAAAAAATTGCCTAATTCGATGATATTTTGTTTATATCACATAACGGAAAAGGGGGGATGATAAACGTGAAAAATATTGCTAA
>NW_027189250.1:387452-426777 GCF_040958095.1 Procambarus clarkii
GTGCTGGCTAGGGTTCGAGTCTCCTGGTGGGAAAGTGTTCTAAAGTTGTATACTTCACTCTCGTGTTTAGGAGAGTTGTGCCTTAAGCATAGACACAGTGTTCTCCCATATTAACAGGGACTTGATGAAAAAACGTAAAAATGACCCCTCACTTGCTCTAGTGCTCTTGGGAGGTGGTGGTCTTTGGAGTATATAAATACTCCGAAATTACCATCTCTTTTAGGGGTCTGAGCAGGTGGTGGAGTGGGTTAAGGCGTACCTGTTATGCCAGTTGCTGGAAGGCTTCTGTGCTGGCTAGGGTTCGAGTCTCCTGGTGGGAAAGTGTTCTAAAGTTGTATACTTCACTCTCGTGTTTAGGAGAGTTGTGCCTTAAGCATAGACACAGTGTTCTCCCATATTAACAGGGACTTGATGAAAAAACGTAAAAATGACCCCTCACTTGCTCTAGTGCTCTTGGGAGGTGGTGGTCTTTGGAGTATATAAATACTCCGAAATTACCATCTCTTTTAGGGGTCTGAGCAGGTGGTGGAGTGGGTTAAGGCATACCTGTTATGCCAGTTGCTGGAAGGCTTCTGTGCTGGCTAGGGTTCGAGTCTCCTGGTGGGAAAGACTTCTAAAGTTGTATACTTCACTCTCGTGTTTAGGAGAGTTGTGCCTTAAGCATAGACACAGTGTTCTCCCATATTAACAGGGACTTGATGAAAAAACGTAAAAATGACCCCTCACTTGCTCTAGTGCTCTTGGGAGGTGTTGGTCTTTGGAGTATATAAATACTCCGAAATTACCATCTCTTTTAGGGGTCTGAGCAGGAGGTGGAGTGGGTTAAGGCGTACCTGTTATGCCAGTTGCTGAAAGGCTTCTGTGCTGGCTAGGTTTCGAGTCTCCTGGTGGGAAAGTGTTCTAAAGTTGTATACTTCACTCTCGTGTTTTGGAGAGTTGTGCCTTACGCATAGACACAGTGTTCTCCCATATTAACAGGGACTTGATGAAAAAACGTAAAAATGACCCCTCACTTGCTCTAGTGCTCTTGGGAGGTGGTGGTCTTTGGAGTATATAAATACTCCGAAATTACCATCTCTTTTAGGGGTCTGAGCAGGTGGTGGAGTGGGTTAAGGTATACCTGGTATGCCAGTTGCTGAAAGGCTTCTGTGCTGTCTAGGGTTCGAGTCTCCTGGTGGGAAAGTGTTCTAAAGTTGTATACTTCACTCTCGTGTTTAGGAGAGTTGTGCCTTAAGCATAGACACAGTGTTCTCCCATATTAACAGGGACTTGATGAAAAAACGTAAAAATGACCCCTCACTTGCTCTAGTGCTCTTGGGAGGTGGTGGTCTTTGGAGTATATAAATACTCCGAAATTACCATCTCTTTTAGGGGTCTGAGCAGGTGGTTTAGTGGGTTAAGGCGTACCTGTTATGCCAGTTGCTGGAAGGCTTCTGTGCTGGCTAGGGTTCGAGTCTCCTGGTGGGAAAGTGTTCTAAAATTGTATACTTCACTCTCGTGTTTAGGAGAGTTGTGCCTTAAGCATAGACACAGTGTTCTCCCATATTAACAGGGACTTGATGAAAAAACGTAAAAATGACCCCTCACTTGCTCTAGTGCTCTTGGGAGGTGGTGGTCTTTGGAGTATATAAATACTCCGAAATTACCATCTCTTTTAGGGGTCTGAGCAGGTGGTGGAGTGGGTTAAGGCATACCTGTTATGCCAGTTGCTGGAAGGCTTCTGTGCTGGCTAGGGTTCGAGTCTCCTGGTGGGAAAGACTTCTAAAGTTGTATACTTCACTCTCGTGTTTAGGAGAGTTGTGCCTTAAGCATAGACACAGTGTTCTCCCATATTAACAGGGACTTGATGAAAAAACGAAAAAATGACCCCTCACTTGCTTTACTGCTCTTGGGAGGTGGTGGTCTTTGGAGTATATAAATACTCCGAAATTACCATCTCTTTTAGGGGTCTGAGCAGGTGGTGGAGTGGGTTAAGGCGTACCTGTTATGCCAGTTGCTGGAAGGCTTCTGTGCTGACTAGGGTTCGAGTCTCCTGGTGGGAAAGTGTTCTAAAGTTGTATACTTCACTCTCGTGTTTAGGAGAGTTGTGCCTTAAGCATAGACACAGTGTTCTCCCATATTAACAGGGACGTGATGAAAAAAAGTAAAAATGACCCCTCACTTGCTCTAGTGCTCTTGGGAGGTGGTGGTCTTTGGAGTATATAAATACTCCGAAATTACCATCTCTTTTAGGGGTCTGAGCAGGTGGTGGAGTGGGTTAAGGCGTACCTGTTATGCAAGTTGCTGGAAGGCTTCTGTGCTGGCTAGGGTTCGAGTCTCCTGGTGGGAAAGTGTTCTAAAGTTGTATACTTCACTCTCGTGTTTAGGAGAGTTGTGCCTTAAGCATAGACACAGTGTTCTCCCATATTAACAGGGACTTGATGAAAAAACGTAAAAATGACCCCTCACTTGCTCTAGTGCTCTTGGGAGGTGGTGGTCTTTGGAGTATATAAATACTCCGAAATTACCATCTCTTTTAGGGGTCTGAGCAGGTGGTGGAGTGGGTTAAGGCATACCTTTTATGCCAGTTGCTGGAAGGCTTCTGTGCTGGCTAGGGTTCGAGTCTCCTGGTGGGAAAGACTTCTAAAGTTGTATACTTCACTCTCGTGTTTAGGAGAGTTGTGCCTTAAGCATAGACACAGTGTTCTCCCATATTAACAGGGACTTGATGAAAAAAAGTAAAAATGACCCCTCACTTGCTCTAGTGCTCTTGGGAGGTGGTGGTCTTTGGAGTATATAAATACTCCGAAATTACCATCTCTTTTAGGGGTCTGAGCAGGTGGTGGAGTGGGTTAAGGCGTACCTGTTATGCCAGTTGCTGGAAGGCTTCTGTGCTGGCTAGGGTTCGAGTCTCCTGGTGGGAAAGTGTTCTAAAGTTGTATACTTCACTCTCGTGTTTAGGAGAGTTGTGCCTTAAGCATAGACACAGTGTTCTCCCATATTAACAGGGACTTGATGAAAAAACGTAAAAATGACCCCTCACTTGCTCTAGTGCTCTTGTGAGGTGGTGGTCTTTGGAGTATATAAATACTCCGAAATTACCATCTCTTTTAGGGGTCTGAGCAGGTGGTGGAGTGGGTTAAGGTATACCTGGTATGCCAGTTGCTGAAAGGCTTCTGTGCTGGCTAGGGTTCGAGTCTCCTGGTGGGAAAGTGTTCTAAAGTTGTATACTTCACTCTCGTGTTTAGGAGAGTTGTGCCTTAAGCATAGACACAGTGTTCTCCCATATTAACAGGGACTTGATGAAAAAACGTAAAAATGACCCCTCATTTGCTCTAGTGCTCTTGGGAGGTGGTGGTCTTTGGAGTATATAAATACTCCGAAATTACCATCTCTTTTAGGGGTCTGAGCAGGTGGTGGAGTGGGTTAAGGCGTACCTGTTATGCCAGTTGCTGGAAGGCTTCTGTGCTGGCTAGGGTTCGAGTCTCCTGGTGGGAAAGTGTTCTAAAATTGTATACTTCACTCTCGTGTTTAGGAGAGTTGTGCCTTAAGCATAGACACAGTGTTCTCCCATATTAACAGGGACTTGATGAAAAAACGTAAAAATGACCCCTCACTTGCTCTAGTGCTCTTGGGAGGTGGTGGTCTTTGGAGTATATAAATACTCCGAAATTACCATCTCTTTTAGGGGTCTGAGCAGGTGGTGGAGTGGGTTAAGGCATACCTGTTATGCCAGTTGCTGGAAGGCTTCTGTGCTGGCTAGGGTTCGAGTCTCCTGGTGGGAAAGACTTCTAAAGTTGTATACTTCACTCTCGTGTTTAGGAGAGTTGTGCCTTAAGCATAGACACAGTGTTCTCCCATATTAACAGGGACTTGATGAAAAAACGAAAAAATGACCCCTCACTTGCTTTACTGCTCTTGGGAGGTGGTGGTCTTTGGAGTATATAAATACTCCGAAATTACCATCTCTTTTAGGGGTCTGAGCAGGTGGTGGAGTGGGTTAAGGCGTACCTGTTATGCCAGTTGCTGGAAGGCTTCTGTGCTGACTAGGGTTCGAGTCTCCTGGTGGGAAAGTGTTCTAAAGTTGTATACTTCACTCTCGTGTTTAGGAGAGTTGTGCCTTAAGCATAGACACAGTGTTCTCCCATATTAACAGGGACGTGATGAAAAAAAGTAAAAATGACCCCTCACTTGCTCTAGTGCTCTTGGGAGGTGGTGGTCTTTGGAGTATATAAATACTCCGAAATTACCATCTCTTTTAGGGGTCTGAGCAGGTGGTGGAGTGGGTTAAGGCGTACCTGTTATGCAAGTTGCTGGAAGGCTTCTGTGCTGGCTAGGGTTCGAGTCTCCTGGTGGGAAAGTGTTCTAAAGTTGTATACTTCACTCTCGTGTTTAGGAAAGTTGTGCCTTAAGCATAGACACAGTGTTCTCCCATATTAACAGGGACTTGATGAAAAAACGTAAAAATGACCCCTCACTTGCTCTAGTGCTCTTGGGAGGTGGTGGTCTTTGGAGTATATAAATACTCCGAAATTACCATCTCTTTTAGGGGTCTGAGCAGGTGGTGGAGTGGGTTAAGGCATACCTTTTATGCCAGTTGCTGGAAGGCTTCTGTGCTGGCTAGGGTTCGAGTCTCCTGGTGGGAAAGACTTCTAAAGTTGTATACTTCACTCTCGTGTTTAGGAGAGTTGTGCCTTAAGCATAGACACAGTGTTCTCCCATATTAACAGGGACTTGATGAAAAAAAGTAAAAATGACCCCTCACTTGCTCTAGTGCTCTTGGGAGGTGGTGGTCTTTTGAGTATATAAATACTCCGAAATTACCATCTCTTTTAGGGGTCGGAGCAGGTGGTGGAGTGGGTTAAGGCGTACCTGTTATGCCAGTTGCTGGAAGGCTTCTGTGCTGGCTAGGGTTCGAGTCTCCTGGTGGGAAAGTGTTCTAAAGTTGTATACTTCACTCTCGTGTTTAGGAGAGTTGTGCCTTAAGCATAGACACAGTGTTCTCCCATATTAACAGGGACTTGATGAAAAAACGTAAAAATGACCCCTCACTTGCTCTAGTGCTCTTGGGAGGTGGTGGTCTTTGGAGTATATAAATACTCCGAAATTACCATCTCTTTTAGGGGTCTGAGCAGGTGGTGGAGTGGGTTAAGGCATACCTGTTATGCCAGTTGCTGGAAGGCTTCTGTGCTGGCTAGGGTTCGAGTCTCCTGGTGGGAAAGACTTCTAAAGTTGTATACTTCACTCTCGTGTTTAGGAGAGTTGTGCCTTAAGCATAGACACAGTATTCTCCCATATTAACAGGGACTTGATGAAAAAACGTAAAAATGACCCCTCACTTGCTCTAGTGCTCTTGGGAGGTGTTGGTCTTTGGAGTATATAAATACTCCGAAATTACCATCTCTTTTAGGGGTCTGAGCAGGTGGTGGAGTGGGTTAAGGCGTACCTGTTATGCCAGTTGCTGAAAGGCTTCTGTGCTGGCTAGGTTTCGAGTCTCCTGGTGGGAAAGTGTTCTAAAGTTGTATACTTCACTCTCGTGTTTTGGAGAGTTGTGCCTTACGCATAGACACAGTGTTCTCCCATATTAACAGGGACTTGATGAAAAAACGTAAAAATGACCCCTCACTTGCTCTAGTGCTCTTGGGAGGTGGTGGTCTTTGGAGTATATAAATACTCCGAAATTACCATCTCTTTTAGGGGTCTGAGCAGGTGGTGGAGTGGGTTAAGGTATACCTGGTATGCCAGTTGCTGAAAGGCTTCTGTGCTGGCTAGGGTTCGAGTCTCCTGGTGGGAATGTGTTCTAAAGTTGTATACTTCACTCTCGTGTTTAGGAGAGTTGTGCCTTAAGCATAGACACAGTGTTCTCCCATATTAACAGGGACTTGATGAAAAAACGTAAAAATGACCCCTCACTTGCTCTAGTGCTCTTGGGAGGTGGTGGTCTTTGGAGTATATAAATACTCCGAAATTACCATCTCTTTTAGGGGTCTGAGCAGGTGGTGGAGTGGGTTAAGGCGTACCTGTTATGCCAGTTGCTGGAAGGCTTCTGTGCTGGCTAGGGTTCGAGTCTCCTGGTGGGAAAGTGTTCTAAAGTTGTATACTTCACTCTCGTGTTTAGGAGAGTTGTGCCTTAAGCATAGACACAGTGTTCTCCCATATTAACAGGGACTTGATGAAAAAACGTAAAAATGACCCCTCACTTGCTCTAGTGCTCTTGGGAGGTGGTGGTCTTTGGAGTATATAAATACTCCGAAATTACCATCTCTTTTAGGGGTCTGAGCAGGTGGTGGAGTGGGTTAAGGCATACCTGTTATGCCAGTTGCTGGAAGGCTTCTGTGCTGGCTAGGGTTCGAGTCTCCTGGTGGGAAAGACTTCTAAAGTTGTATACTTCACTCTCGTGTTTATGAGAGTTGTGCCTTAAGCATAGACACAGTGTTCTCCCATATTAACAGGGACTTGATGAAAAAACGTAAAAATGACCCCTCACTTGCTCTAGTGCTCTTGGGAGGTGGTGGTCTTTGGAGTATATAAATACTCCGAAATTACCATCTCTTTTAGGGGTCTGAGCAGGTGGTGGAGTGGGTTAAGGTATACCTGGTATGCCAGTTGCTGAAAGTCTTCTGTGCTGGCTAGGGTTCGAGTCTCCTGGTGGGAAAGTGTTCTAAAGTTGTATACTTCACTCTCGTGTTTAGGAGAGCTGTGCCTTAAGCATAGACACAGTGTTCTCCCATATTAACAGGGACTTGATGAAAAAACGTAAAAATGACCCCTCACTTGCTCTAGTGCTCTTGGGAGGTGGTGGTCTTTGGAGTATATAAATACTCCGAAATTACCATCTCTTTTAGGGGTCTGAGCAGGTGGTGGAGTGGGTTAAGGCGTACCTGTTATGCCAGTTGCTGGAAGGCTTCTGTGCTGGCTAGGTTTCGAGTCTCATGGTGGGAAAGTGTTCTAAAGTTGTATACTTCACTCTCGTGTTTTGGAGAGTTGTGCCTTACGCATAGACACAGTGTTCTCCCATATTAACAGGGACTTGATGAAAAAACGTAAAAATGACCCCTCACTTGCTCTAGTGCTCTTGGGAGGTGGTGGTCTTTGGAGTATATAAATACTCCGAAATTACCATCTCTTTTAGGGGTCTGAGCAGGTGGTGGAGTGGGTTAAGGTATACCTGGTATGCCAGTTGCTGAAAGGCTTCTGTGCTGGCTAGGGTTCGAGTCTCCTGGTGGGAAAGTGTTCTAAAGTTGTATACTTCACTCTCGTGTTTAGGAGAGTTGTGCCTTAAGCATAGACACAGTGTTCTCCCATATTAACAGGGACTTGATGAAAAAACGTAAAAATGACCCCTCACTTGCTCTAGTGCTCTTGGGAGGTGGTGGTCTTTGGAGTATATAAATACTCCGAAATTACCATCTCTTTTAGGGGTCTGAGCAGGTGGTGGAGTGGGTTAAGGCGTACCTGTTATGCCAGTTGCTGGAAGGCTTCTGTGCTGGCTAGGGTTCGAGTCTCCTGGTGGGAAAGTGTTCTAAAATTGTATACTTCACTCTCGTGTTTAGGAGAGTTGTGCCTTAAGCATAGACACAGTGTTCTCCCATATTAACAGGGACTTGATGAAAAAACGTAAAAATGACCCCTCACTTGCTCTAGTGCTCTTGGGAGGTGGTGGTCTTTGGAGTATATAAATACTCCGAAATTACCATCTCTTTTAGGGGTCTGAGCAGGTGGTGGAGTGGGTTAAGGCATACCTGTTATGCCAGTTGCTGGAAGGCTTCTGTGCTGGCTAGGGTTCGAGTCTCCTGGTGGGAAAGACTTCTAAAGTTGTATACTTCACTCTCGTGTTTAGGAGAGTTGTGCCTTAAGCATAGACACAGTGTTCTCCCATATTAACAGGGACTTGATGAAAAAACGAAAAAATGACCCCTCACTTGCTTTACTGCTCTTGGGAGGTGGTGGTCTTTGGAGTATATAAATACTCCGAAATTACCATCTCTTTTAGGGGTCTGAGCAGGTGGTGGAGTGGGTTAAGGCGTACCTGTTATGCCAGTTGCTGGAAGGCTTCTGTGCTGACTAGGGTTCGAGTCTCCTGGTGGGAAAGTGTTCTAAAGTTGTATACTTCACTCTCGTGTTTAGGAGAGTTGTGCCTTAAGCATAGACACAGTGTTCTCCCATATTAACTGGGACTTGATGAAAAAACGTAAAAATGACCCCTCACTTGCTCTAGTGCTCTTGGGAGGTGGTGGTCTTTGGTGTATATAAATACTCCGAAATTACCATCTCTTTTAGGGGTCTGAGCAGGTGGTGGAGTGGGTTAAGGCGTACCTGTTATGCAAGTTGCTGGAAGGCTTCTGTGCTGGCTAGGGTTCGAGTCTCCTGGTGGGAAAGTGTTCTAAAGTTGTATACTTCACTCTCGTGTTTAGGAGAGTTGTGCCTTAAGCATAGACACAGTGTTCTCCCATATTAACAGGGACTTGATGAAAAAACGTAAAAATGACCCCTCACTTGCTCTAGTGCTCTTGGGAGGTGGTGGTCTTTGGAGTATATAAATACTCCGAAATTACCATCTCTTTTAGGGGTCTGAGCAGGTGGTGGAGTGGGTTAAGGCATACCTTTTATGCCAGTTGCTGGAAGGCTTCTGTGCTGGCTAGGGTTCGAGTCTCCTGGTGGGAAAGACTTCTAAAGTTGTATACTTCACTCTCGTGTTTAGGAGAGTTGTGCCTTAAGCATAGACACAGTGTTCTCCCATATTAACAGGGACTTGATGAAAAAAAGTAAAAATGACCCCTCACTTGCTCTAGTGCTCTTGGGAGGTGGTGGTCTTTTGAGTATATAAATACTCCGAAATTACCATCTCTTTTAGGGGTCGGAGCAGGTGGTGGAGTGGGTTAAGGCGTACCTGTTATGCCAGTTGCTGGAAGGCTTCTGTGCTGGCTAGGGTTCGAGTCTCCTGGTGGGAAAGTGTTCTAAAGTTGTATACTTCACTCTCGTGTTTAGGAGAGTTGTGCCTTAAGCATAGACACAGTGTTCTCCCATATTAACAGGGACTTGATGAAAAAACGTAAAAATGACCCCTCACTTGCTCTAGTGCTCTTGGGAGGTGTTGGTCTTTGGAGTATATAAATACTCCGAAATTACCATCTCTTTTAGGGGTCTGAGCAGGTGGTGGAGTGGGTTAAGGCGTACCTGTTATGCCAGTTGCTGAAAGGCTTATGTGCTGGCTAGGTTTCGAGTCTCCTGGTGGGAAAGTGTTCTAAAGTTGTATACTTCACTCTCGTGTTTTGGAGAGTTGTGCCTTACGCATAGACACAGTGTTCTCCCATATTAACAGGGACTTGATGAAAAAACGTAAAAATGACCCCTCACTTGCTCTAGTGCTCTTGGGAGGTGGTGGTCTTTGGAGTATATAAATACTCCGAAATTACCATCTCTTTTAGGGGTCTGAGCAGGTGGTGGAGTGGGTTAAGGTATACCTGGTATGCCAGTTGCTGAAAGGCTTCTGTGCTGGCTAGGGTTCGAGTCTCCTGGTGGGAAAGTGTTCTAAAGTTGTATACTTCACTCTCGTGTTTAGGAGAGTTGTGCCTTAAGCATAGACACAGTGTTCTCCCATATTAACAGGGACTTGATGAAAAAACGTAAAAATGACCCCTCACTTGCTCTAGTGCTCTTGGGAGGTGGTGGTCTTTGGAGTATATAAATACTCCGAAATTACCATCTCTTTTAGGGGTCTGAGCAGGTGGTGGAGTGGGTTAAGGCGTACCTGTTATGCCAGTTGCTGGAAGGCTTCTGTGCTGGCTAGGTTTCGAGTCTCCTGGTGGGAAAGTGTTCTAAAGTTGTATACTTCACTCTCGTGTTTTGGAGAGTTGTGCCTTACGCATAGACACAGTGTTCTCCCATATTAACAGGGACTTGATGAAAAAACGTAAAAATGACCCCTCACTTGCTCTAGTGCTCTTGGGAGGTGGTGGTCTTTGGAGTATATAAATACTCCGAAATTACCATCTCATTTAGGGGTCTGAGCAGGTGGTGGAGTGGGTTAAGGTATACCTGGTATGCCAGTTGCTGAAAGGCTTCTGTGCTGGCTAGGGTTCGAGTCTCCTGGTGGGAAAGTGTTCTAAAGTTGTATACTTCACTCTCGTGTTTAGGAGAGTTGTGCCTTAAGCATAGACACAGTGTTCTCCCATATTAACAGGGACTTGATGAAAAAACGTAAAAATGACCCCTCACTTGCTCTAGTGCTCTTGGGAGGTGGTGGTCTTTGGAGTATATAAATACTCCGAAATTACCATCTCTTTTAGGGGTCTGAGCAGGTGGTGGAGTGGGTTAAGGCGTACCTGTTATGCCAGTTGCTGGAAGGCTTCTGTGCTGGCTAGGGTTCGAGTCTCCTGGTGGGAAAGTGTTCTAAAATTGTATACTTCACTCTCGTGTTTAGGAGAGTTGTGCCTTAAGCATAGACACAGTGTTCTCCCATATTAACAGGGACTTGATGAAAAAACGTAAAAATGACCCCTCACTTGCTCTAGTGCTCTTGGGAGGTGGTGGTCTTTGGAGTATATAAATACTCCGATATTACCATCTCTTTTAGGGGTCTGAGCAGGTGGTGGAGTGGGTTAAGGCATACCTGTTATGCCAGTTGCTGGAAGGCTTCTGTGCTGACTAGGGTTCGAGTCTCCTGGTGGGAAAGTGTTCTAAAGTTGTATACTTCACTCTCGTGTTTAGGAGAGTTGTGCCTTAAGCATAGACACAGTGTTCTCCCATATTAACAGGGACGTGATGAAAAAAAGTAAAAATGACCCCTCACTTGCTCTAGTGCTCTTGGGAGGTGGTGGTCTTTGGAGTATATAAATACTCCGAAATTACCATCTCTTTTAGGGGTCTGAGCAGGTGGTGGAGTGGGTTAAGGCGTACCTGTTATGCAAGTTGCTGGAAGGCTTCTGTGCTGGCTAGGGTTCGAGTCTCCTGGTGAGAAAGTGTTCTAAAGTTGTATACTTCACTCTCGTGTTTAGGAGAGTTGTGCCTTAAGCATAGACACAGTGTTCTCACATATTAACAGGGACTTGATGAAAAAACGTAAAAATGACCCCTCACTTGCTCTAGTGCTCTTGGGAGGTGGTGGTCTTTGGAGTATATAAATACTCCGAAATTACCATCTCTTTTAGGGGTCTGAGCATGTGGTGGAGTGGGTTAAGGCATACCTGTTATGCCAGTTGCTGGAAGGCTTCTGTGCTGGCTAGGGTTCGAGTCTCCTGGTGGGAAAGACTTCTAAAGTTGTATACTTCACTCTCGTGTTTAGGAGAGTTGTGCCTTAAGCATAGACACAGTGTTCTCCCATATTAACAGGGACTTGATGAAAAAACGTAAAAATGACCCCTCACTTGCTCTAGTGCTCTTGGGAGGTGGTGGTCTTTGGAGTATATAAATACTCCGAAATTACCATCTCTTTTAGGGGTCTGAGCAGGTGGTGGAGTGGGTTAAGGCGTACCTGTTATGCCAGTTGCTGGAAGGCTTCTGTGCTGGCTAGGGTTCGAGTCTCCTGGTGGGAAAGTGTTCTAAAGTTGTATACTTATCTCTCGTGTTTAGGAGAGTTGTGCCTTAAGCATAGACACAGTGTTCTCCCATATTAACAGGGACTTGATGAAAAAACGTAAAAATGACCCCTCACTTGCTCTATTGCTCTTGGGAGGTGGTGGTCTTTGGAGTATATAAATACTCCGAAATTACCATCTCTTTTAGGGGTCTGAGCAGGTGGTGGAGTGGGTTAAGGCGTACCTGTTATGCCAGTTGCTGAAAGGCTTCTGTGCTGGCTAGGGTTCGAGTCTCCTGGTGGGAAAGTGTTCTAAAGTTGTATACTTCACTCTCGTGTCTTGGAGAGTTGTGCCTTACGCATAGACACAGTGTTCTCCCATATTAACAGGGACTTGATGAAAAAACGTAAAAATGACCCCTCACTTGCTCTAGTGCTCTTGGGAGGTGGTGGTCTTTGGAGTATATAAATACTCCGAAATTACCATCTCTTTTAGGGGTCTGAGCAGGTGGTGGAGTGGGTTAAGGTATACCTGGTATGCCAGTTGCTGAAAGGCTTCTGTGCTGGCTAGGGTTCGAGTCTCCTGGTGGGAAAGTGTTCTAAAGTTGTATACTTCACTCTCGTGTTTAGGAGAGTTGTGCCTTAAGCATAGACACAGTGTTCTCCCATATTAACAGGGACTTGATGAAAAAACGTAAAAATGACCCCTCACTTGCTCTAGTGCTCTTGGGAGGTGGTGGTCTTTGGAGTATATAAATACTCCGAAATTACCATCTCTTTTAGGGGTCTGAGCAGGTGGTGGAGTGGGTTAAGGCGTACCTGTTATGCCAGTTGCTGGAAGGCTTCTGTGCTGGCTAGGGTTCGAGTCTCCTGGTGGGAAAGTGTTCTAAAGTTGTATACTTCACTCTCGTGTTTAGGAGAGTTGTGCCTTAAGCATAGACACAGTGTTCTCCCATATTAACAGGGACTTGATGAAAAAACGTAAAAATGACCCCTCACTTGCTCTAGTGCTCTTGGGAGGTGGTGGTCTTTGGAGTATATAAATACTCCGAAATTACCATCTCTTTTAGGGGTCTGAGCAGGTGGTGGAGTGGGTTAAGGCATACCTGTTATGCCAGTTGCTGGAAGGCTTCTGTGCTGGCTAGGGTTCGAGTCTCCTGGTGGGAAAGACTTCTAAAGTTGTATACTTCACTCTCGTGTTTAGGAGAGTTGTGCCTTAAGCATAGACACAGTGTTCTCCCATATTAACAGGGACTTGATGAAAAAACGAAAAAATGACCCCTCACTTGCTCTACTACTCTTGGGAGGTGGTGGTCTTTGGAGTATATAAATACTCCGAAATTACCATCTCTTTTAGGGGTCTGAGCAGGTGGTGGAGTGGGTTAAGGCGTACCTGTTATGCCAGTTGCTGGAAGGCTTCTGTGCTGACTAGGGTTCTAGTCTCCTGGTGGGAAAGTGTTCTAAAGTTTTATACTTCACTCTCGTGTTTTGGAGAGTTGTGCCTTACGCATAGACACAGTGTTCTCCCATAATATCAGGGACTTGATGAAAAAACGAAAAAATGACCCCTTACTTGCTCTACTGCTCTTGGGAGGTGGTGGTCTTTGGAGTATATAAATACTCCGAAATTACCATCTCTTTTAGGGGTCTGAGCAGGTGGTGGAGTGGGTTAAGGCGTACCTGTTATGCCAGTTGCTGGAAGGCTTCTGTGCTGACTAGGGTTCGAGTCTCCTGGTGGGAATGTGTTCTAAAGTTGTATACTTCACTCTCGTGTTTAGGAGAGTTGTGCCTTAAGCATAGACACAGTGTTCTCCCATATTAACAGGGACGTGATGAAAAAAAGTAAAAATGACCCCTCACTTGCTCTAGTGCTCTTGGGAGGTGGTGGTCTTTGGAGTATATAAATACTCCGAAATTACCATCTCTTTTAGGGGTCGGAGCAGGTGGTGGAGTGGGTTAAGGCGTACCTGTTATGCCAGTTGCTGGAAGGCTTCTGTGCTGGCTAGGGTTCGAGTCTCCTGGTGGGAAAGTGTTCTAAAGTTGTATACTTCACTCTCGTGTTTAGGAGAGTTGTGCCTTACGCATAGACACAGTGTTCTCCCATATTAACAGGGACTTGATGAAAAAACGTAAAAATGACCCCTCACTTGCTCTAGTGCTCTTGGGAGGTGGTGGTCTTTGGAGTATATAAATACTCCGAAATTACCATCTCTTTTAGGGGTCTGAGCAGGTGGTGGAGTGGGTTAAGGTATACCTGGTATGCCAGTTGCTGAAAGGCTTCTGTGCTGGCTAGGGTTCGAGTCTCCTGGTGTGTTACGGCCCTCTCGGGACGCAACGGGGTTCTTACTCTGATGTAGTTAGAGGAAGATATATATCCGGCCCCAAGCCAGTAGAGGCTATCAAGGGATGCGATCCGTGACGCAAGTAACTTAAAGGGAGTAGGGAAAGAAAGCTAAGAACTTAATATAATATAATGTTCACCTTCACCGTTTAATATATATAATAAAAGAGTACACAAGGGGGAGGGGTATTAACACTTTACAAGGGGATCAACACTGTAGTCTTCTGCTGGAGACTATGGATCCTCGAAGCTAGGTGCTGAGTCCGCGGTGCTTTCTTCGTGGCCTCAAGACGTGTCCTCTGAGAACGCCGAGTCTACCCTGGCCACAGGTCAGCCACAACACAGGTCCACTGGGGGCACCGTCGTGGAGGCCGTCAACCACACGTCCAGCAGGTCTGCTGGCAGGTACTGAGCCACCAAGGCTGGCACGGCCACTCCACGAACGATAAAAGGGGTACGCCCTAGACAGGAGTCTCGTGTGATATCACCAATCACCCTCCTGTCCTCAATACCCCAGTGGATTATCGTCTCCAACCGTCTGTCCCGGGTAAATCCTTCCACTGCCACTCCACTGGCAGGCTTAACACACCACAGTGTTCTTCCGGGGGGACGACGTCACAACAGCTGCAGCAAACTGGACAGTATGGAGACTGGCTGCCTCGGGTAGACTGACTTCACCTTCAACACAGTGGTCCCAGGTCGGCTCTGTAAGCAGACACGTCATCAATAACAGGGACACTAAAACACCACACTTACAGGCTCAGACACAAACGCCCGACATATCCACTCCATAGATGGCGTTGTAGTCTGAGCACCACCTCACCAGAGGTCAGCGGCGGCGGTGTTGAGCGCTGAACGGGGCTGGAAACTGGCCCTCGTAGCTAGTACACGTCGTCGGTTTGGAGGGGGTTTCGGGAGCTGACCCACAGATGGCGCGGCCGTCACTGTTTAGAGATTGGACGCTGGATCAGGGTCCGTGACACCTCCCCACCAAAAGAATTTGGTTTGGGTTCCTATAAAAAGAGAAGACAAACCAAATTAGTACGTGGATTTAGATGCGAGATAATGCATCAGCTACCACGTTGTCCACCCCTTTGATGTGTTCAATCTGGAGGGGATATTGCTGCAAATGTAGACTCCATCTGGTGAGCCTGAGGTTCTTTTGCTTAAATTGAGCCAGGAACTTCAGAGGGTTATGGTCGGTCCGTACTAATATAGGATGGCCATTGCTTGTTAAATATACCTCGAAGTGCTGGACGGAATTAATTAAGGCCAACGTTTCCTTTTCTATGACCGAGTAATTCAGCTGGCTGGGGGTGAACTTCTTAGAATGATAGGCCACCGGATGTTCCACCCCCTTCTCGTCCGTCTGGGATAAAACGGAGCCCAGGCCATAGTCAGAGGCGTCGACCGTCAGGATGAATCTATCCTCAAAGCTCTGGGACCTGAGGATTGGAGCAGAGATCAGAATTGCTTTGAGACTCTCTAATGCCTTCTGGCAATTCTCATTCCATATTAACTTTACCCCTTTCTTCAGCAGATTGGTCAAGGGGGCGGCGATGGAGGAAAAATTAGGGACAAACTTACGATAAAACCCAGCCATACCAAGGAAACGCAAGATGTCCTTCCTGGTAGCTGGCGTAGGATACTGGACTATTGCCTCGATCTTGCTGGCCTTCGGCGCAATCCATCCTCCTCCAACCTTATGACCTAGGAAGATGACAGAGGTTCTGGCAAACTCCGATTTATGCAGGTTGACCACCAATCCTGACTGGAGCATGGCCTTGAAGAAATCCTCTATGTGACGCAGATGATCCTGCCAATCTACATCATATATTAATACATCATCGATGTAGACTAAGGTGTTTTTCACGTCACGCAACACCGTACCCATCAGTCTCTGGAAAGTGGAGGCTGCGTTTTTCATCCCGAATGGCATCACCTGACATTCAAACAGCCCGTCGGGAGTCACAAATGCTGATATGGGTTTGGCTTTTTCCGTGAGGGGAACTTGCCAATAGCCTTTGAACAGGTCAAATTTTGTCAGGTACCGGGCTCTACCTATGGCATCCAGACATTCCTCTACTCTGGGGAGAGGGTAGGTATCTGCTACAGTGACCTTATTCACCTGGCGATAATCAATACAAAGACGGTATTTCTTACCAGGTTTGGGCACTAGTAGTATCGGGGAAGACCATGGGCTCGAGCTCGGGGCTATCAGATGGTGTTTCAGCATGTAATCTACCTCCTCTTTCACCACCCGTTTCTTCAGTGGGTTGAGACGGTACGGGTGTTGCTTTATGGGTCGGACGCCTTCCTCCAGCTCGACATCATGCCTCATGACAGATGTTAACCCTGGAACATCGTCGAAGATAGGCTTGTATTGCCGGATCATCCGCAGCAATGATGATTGATGTCCTTCGGCTACGTGTGTCAACTTTGCCTGCAAGTTTAACAGAATGTCTGAGTTAGTCAACACCTCCTCCTCCTCCTCAATGTCGTCCTTAGTGGTCACTAAGGTTACGGGGAGTGTATCCCGCCCCTCGTATCTCTTGATCATATTAACATGAACCAGAGTCTCTTTCTTACGACGGTCTGGAGTACTCAGAAGGTAATTGAGGTTAGTAACCTTCTTTACAACCGGGTAGGGACCTACGAATCTGGCGCTCAAACTCCCAGTTATTGTAGGAGTACACACCAAAACCAGATCTCCTACTTGGAACTCCCTTTGCTTGGTCCTCCTATCATACCTGCTCTTGATAGTTCTTTGTGTACTTTCTAAGGTCCTAGTAGCCATTTCCCAGGCTGAGAACAGCCGTCCTTTATTTGTAGACAACCAGTCCACAATATCCTCGTTGGTTTCTGCGTCCAGCCAATGGTCTCGTGCCACCTCTAAGGGACCTCTTACTGAGTGACCAAAGATCATCTCGAATGGGGAGATTCCTATGGATTCATTGGGTACTGATCTTACCGCAAATAGGAGGTAGGGCAGTTCTTCAACCCACTTACTCTGCCTGTCGTAGCAAAACTTCCGAAGCATGCCCTTCAACGTCTGGTGAAAACGTTCCAAAGCTCCTTGAGACTCGGGATGGTAGGCACTAGAGGTAACCTGTCGAATTCCCAGGTCGGCGATCTGTTGGCGAAACAAATGGGACATGAAATTAGACCCCTGGTCCGTCTGAATGGTCTTGGGAAGACCGTATCGCGAGATGAACCAGAGCAGTTGTCTCACCAAAACCTTAGCTGTGATGGTTTTAAGGGGGATCGCTTCTGGGTACCTACTAACCCGATCTAGTATTGTTAGCAAATACTTCACCCCTGAGGTAGCAGGTGGAAGAGGGCCTACTATATCCAAGATGAGGTGTTCGAAGGGCTCACCTATTGATGGAATGGGGTGTAAAGGGGCTTTGGGGACGGGCTGGTTTGCTTTTCCGGCCACTTGGCAGGCATGGCAGGTCTTGCAGAAATGACGTACGTCCTCCTTCATATGCGGCCAGTAGAAACCTTTGGCTAGGCGGTGGAAAGTCTTAGAGATCCCACCATGTCCAGCAAATCTATTAGCATGGGCTGTTTCTAACAGCTTAGATCTGAACACGGCTGGGACGACTATCTGATCACCTACCGCCCTTGACTGGGGGTATTTCGGAGGATGCCGGCGACACAGTACACCACTTGACCACACATATAGATCCCCTCCTTTCGTAGGAGAGTCTACGGTGTTGGCCAACTTCCGTACCTGAGGGTCCTTCTTCTGTTCCTCTATCAGCTGGGCCCGAGTCCAGCGTTCGGGAACCGGCATCTGGACTGGTGGGACTGGTGTATGGCTACTTGTAACCTGCGGGATAGGAGGAGAGTCAAACAAAGTGTTTAGATCTAGGGGTGCATGGAGGTGCGCCTGAGACCTGGTTTGCACTGCTGCGATGGGACTGGTCTCTTCACGTTCTGGAATATCCACTACCAGGGGACAGTTGGGTAACAATCCTAGGGCTAAGTCATTGGCTAATATTACGTCAATTCCCTCTATGGGAAGACTATCCACCACGGCCAACTGACACTCACCTTTGAAGTGCTGAGAGTCTAGATGTACTTGTACCAATGGGGCAACGTACAAGGTGGAAGGGAATCCTCCCAGGATTACCTTCTGCATCTCATCCGCCGATATACCTTCGGGTAATGATGTTTCCAGAATTAGAGACTGGGCCGCTCCACTGTCTCTAAGTATTACCACAGGCGTACTTGCAAGGCCACTGGCTACATATCCTTGGGAGGTATATGGGGCGAACAATCCTTTCCTCTTCTCTTGGGTGGATGTCGGTGGTACTATACTGTTCATCAGCATGACTTCCCTACGGGGATTATTACCTGAACTGCTACGACACTTCGCAGCAATATGTCCTCTCTTACCGCAGGTCCAACACAATACATCCCTCTTCGGACTAAACCTCCGAGGACTATCCGAGGTTGACTTGGCGGCACTACGAGGGGCAGTTCTATCTTCCGGTTTATGTTTGGCTGGATACCTTGAATAGGTCTTCGGGACGTACCTAGCAGATGGCCTATGAGTCAGGATATACTCTTCCGCCATGGTGGCTGCCGCACTCAAGGTCTCTACCTGCTGTTCCTCTAGGTACGTCTTCAGGTCTCCAGACAAACAATCCTTGAAGTCCTCGAGCAGAATCAGCTGCTCGAGGTCTTCCTTGGTCTCCACCTTCCGAGAGGCGCACCATTCTTGAAAAAGTCGCTCCTTGATGGTGGCGAATTCGGTGAAAGTGTGCTCTGAGGTCTTCTTCAGGTTTCGGAACTTTTGCCTATATGCCTCAGGTACCAATTGGTACGCCATGAGCACCACTTTCTTCACCATATCGTAATCGCTGGAGTCGTCAAGGGATAACGTAGAGTAGGCGATTTGGGCCTTCCCAGTCAAGACTGACTGTATCATGATGGCCCAATTCTCCCTTGGCCACTCCAAAGAGGCAGCGACTTTCTCGAAGGCTGCGAAGAACTTCGAAACTTCTCTCTCGTTGAATTTGGGGACCATTTTGATATTCCTTACCGGATCGAAACCGCTTACTCCAGTTTGTCTCTGTCCAGCGCCTAGTCGTAATACTTCTAGTTCATGTTGTCTCTGTCTTTCTTTTTCTTCTCTTTCTCGTTCTTTTTCTTCTCTTTCTCGTTCTTCTCTCTCTCTTTCTCGTTCTTCTCTCTCCCTTTCTCGTTCTTCTCTCTCTCTTTTCTCTTCTCTTTCTCGTTCTTCTCTCTCTCTTTTCTCTTCTCTTTCTCGTTCTTCTCTCTCTCTTTCTCGTTCTTCTCTTCTTTCTTCTCTTTCTAATTCTAGACGCCTCATCGCCAATTCTTTATCTTGTCTTTCTCTTTCCATTTCTAATTTCTTCCACTCTATTTCTCGATTAATTTCCAAGGCACGCATTTTGACAGTTAGCAAGCTTATATTCAGCTCACCTGCATCACTGTCAACGTCGCTGCCCTTATCTTCCTTTTCCATGGAAGCTATCTCCTCCCCTTCCCTTGTACTAGGAGTTTCGCCTTCCTGTTTCTCTTCTGCCTTCAGGTGCCGGTGAACCTTGGACAAGATCTCCACACGGGAATCACTGGCACGGATCTTTATCTCCAGGTAGGCGCTCACTAGTACAAGCTCTGGTTTGCTCAGATACTTTAATCTGGCAAGACAGTCCACTCTATTCAGAAAAGCCTGAACATCGTCCAGATCATCGATGGTAGCTTTTTCTGCCATTGTCACAGATGGAACACTCAACTAGCACTTAACACACCGAGCACTGTTCTACGCCAATACTGCACTTTATCGCACCAAACACTGCACTTGCCAATATTGCACGTAATCACTTCGGGCACCACACTACCCAATATTGCACTGAGTCCAAGCGAACACTTCGCTCTACAATATTACACTAAATCACTGAGCACCGCACTAGTCAATATTGCACTTAATCGCTTAATCACAGCGAGCACCGCACTGCACAATATCGCACTTAGTCACTGAGCACCGCACAGGACGTATAACGTCACAATCGTCACACAGGGGGAATTATATACAGGGATTACGCCACTTCACCACCCCTGTCAAACATACTTAACAAGGGGACGGATCCCGCTGGGGATGCCAATTATGTTACGGCCCTCTCGGGACGCAACGGGGTTCTTACTCTGATGTAGTTAGAGGAAGATATATATCCGGCCCCAAGCCAGTAGAGGCTATCAAGGGATGCGATCCATGACGCAAGTAACTTAAAGGGAGTAGGGAAAGAAAGCTAAGAACTTAATATAATATAATGTTCACCTTCACCGTTTAATATATATAATAAAAGAGTACACAAGGGGGAGGGGTATTAACACTTTACAAGGGGATCAACACTGTAGTCTTCTGCTGGAGACTATGGATCCTCGAAGCTAGGTGCTGAGTCCGCGGTGCTTTCTTCGTGGCCTCAAGACGTGTCCTCTGAGAACGCCGAGTCTACCCTGGCCACAGGTCAGCCACAACACAGGTCCACTGGGGGCACCGTCGTGGAGGCCGTCAACCACACGTCCAGCAGGTCTGCTGGCAGGTACTGAGCCACCAAGGCTGGCACGGCCACTCCACGAACGATAAAAGGGGTACGCCCTAGACAGGAGTCTCGTGTGATATCACCAATCACCCTCCTGTCCTCAATACCCCAGTGGATTATCGTCTCCAACCGTCGGTCCCGGGTAAATCCTTCCACTGCCACTCCACTGGCAGGCTTAACACACCACAGTGTTCTTCCGGGGGGACGACGTCACAACAGCTGCAGCAAACTGGACAGTATGGAGACTGGCTGCCTCGGGTAGACTGACTTCACCTTCAACACAGTGGTCCCAGGTCGGCTCTGTAAGCAGACACGTCATCAATAACAGGGACACTAAAACACCACACTTACAGGCTCAGACACAAACGCCCGACATATCCACTCCATAGATGGCGTTGTAGTCTGAGCACCACCTCACCAGAGGTCAGCGGCGGCGGTGTTGAGCGCTGAACGGGGCTGGAAACTGGCCCTCGTAGCTAGTACACGTCGTCGGTTTGGAGGGGGTTTCGGGAGCTGACCCACAGATGGCGCGGCCGTCACTGTTTAGAGATTGGACGCTGGATCAGGGTCCGTGACATGGAGGGAAAGTGTTCTAAAGTTGTATACTTCACTCTCGTGTTTAGGAGAGTTGTGCCTTAAGCATAGACACAGTGTTCTCCCATATTAACAGGGACTTGATGAAAAAACGTAAAAATGACCCCTCACTTGCTCTAGTGCTCTTGGGAGGTGGTGGTCTTTGGAGTATATAAATACTCCGAAATTACCATCTCTTTTAGGGGTCTGAGCAGGTGGTGGAGTGGGTTAAGGCGTACCTGTTATGCCAGTTGCTGGAAGGCTTCTGTGCTGGCTAGGGTTCGAGTCTCCTGGTGGGAAAGTGTTCTAAAGTTGTATACTTCACTCTCGTGTTTAGGAGAGTTGTGCCTTAAGCATAGACACAGTGTTCTCCCATATTAACAGGGACTTGATGAAAAAACGTAAAAATGACCCCTCACTTGCTCTAGTGCTCTTGGGAGGTGGTGGTCTTTGGAGTATATAAATACTCCGAAATTACCATCTCTTTTAGGGGTCTGAGCAGGTGGTGGAGTGGGTTAAGGCATACCTGTTATGCCAGTTGCTGGAAGGCTTCTGTGCTGGCTAGGGTTCGAGTCTCCTGGTGGGAAAGACTTCTAAAGTTGTATACTTCACTCTCGTGTTTAGGAGAGTTGTGCCTTAAGCATAGACACAGTGTTCTCCCATATTAACAGGGACTTGATGAAAAAACGAAAAAATGACCCCTCACTTGCTCTACTACTCTTGGGAGGTGGTGGTCTTTGGAGTATATAAATACTCCGAAATTACCATCTCTTTTAGGGGTCTGAGCAGGTGGTGGAGTGGGTTAAGGCGTACCTGTTATGCCAGTTGCTGGAAGGCTTCTGTGCTGACTAGGGTTCTAGTCTCCTGGTGGGAAAGTGTTCTAAAGTTTTATACTTCACTCTCGTGTTTTGGAGAGTTGTGCCTTACGCATAGACACAGTGTTCTCCCATATTATCAGGGACTTGATGAAAAAACGAAAAAATGACCCCTTACTTGCTCTACTGCTCTTGGGAAGTGGTGGTCTTTGGAGTATATAAATACTCCGAAATTACCATCTCTTTTAGGGGTCTGAGCAGGTGGTGGAGTGGGTTAAGGCGTACCTGTTATGCCAGTTGCTGGAAGGCTTCTGTGCTGACTAGGGTTCGAGTCTCCTGGTGGGAATGTGTTCTAAAGTTGTATACTTCACTCTCGTGTTTAGGAGAGTTGTGCCTTAAGCATAGACACAGTGTTCTCCCATATTAACAGGGACGTGATGAAAAAAAGTAAAAATGACCCCTCACTTGCTCTAGTGCTCTTGGGAGGTGGTGGTCTTTGGAGTATATAAATACTCCGAAATTACCATCTCTTTTAGGGGTCGGAGCAGGTGGTGGAGTGGGTTAAGGCGTACCTGTTATGCCAGTTGCTGGAAGGCTTCTGTGCTGGCTAGGGTTCGAGTCTCCTGGTGGGAAAGTGTTCTAAAGTTGTATACTTCACTCTCGTGTTTAGGAGAGTTGTGCCTTACGCATAGACACAGTGTTCTCCCATATTAACAGGGACTTGATGAAAAAACGTAAAAATGACCCCTCACTTGCTCTAGTGCTCTTGGGAGGTGGTGGTCTTTGGAGTATATAAATACTCCGAAATTACCATCTCTTTTAGGGGTCTGAGCAGGTGGTGGAGTGGGTTAAGGTATACCTGGTATGCCAGTTGCTGAAAGGCTTCTGTGCTGGCTAGGGTTCGAGTCTCCTGGTGGGAAAGTGTTCTAAAGTTGTATACTTCACTCTCGTGTTTAGGAGAGTTGTGCCTTAAGCATAGACACAGTGTTCTCCCATATTAACAGGGACTTGATGAAAAAACGTAAAAATGACCCCTCACTTGCTCTAGTGCTCTTGGGAGGTGGTGGTCTTTGGAGTATATAAATACTCCGAAATTACCATCTCTTTTAGGGGTCTGAGCAGGTGGTGGAGTGGGTTAAGGCGTACCTGTTATGCCAGTTGCTGGAAGGCTTCTGTGCTGGCTAGGGTTCGAGTCTCCTGGTGGGAAAGTGTTCTAAAGTTGTATACTTCACTCTCGTGTTTAGGAGAGTTGTGCCTTAAGCATAGACACAGTGTTCTCCCATATTAACAGGGACTTGATGAAAAAACGTAAAAATGACCCCTCACTTGCTCTAGTGCTCTTGGGAGGTGGTGGTCTTTGGAGTATATAAATACTCCGAAATTACCATCTCTTTTAGGGGTCTGAGCAGGTGGTGGAGTGGGTTAAGGCATACCTGTTATGCCAGTTGCTGGAAGGCTTCTGTGCTGGCTAGGGTTCGAGTCTCCTGGTGGGAAAGACTTCTAAAGTTGTATACTTCACTCTCGTGTTTAGGAGAGTTGTGCCTTAAGCATAGACACAGTGTTCTCCCATATTAACAGGGACTTGATGAAAAAACGAAAAAATGACCCCTCACTTGCTCTACTACTCTTGGGAGGTGGTGGTCTTTGGAGTATATAAATACTCCGAAATTACCATCTCTTTTAGGGGTCTGAGCAGGTGGTGGAGTGGGTTAAGGCGTACCTGTTATGCCAGTTGCTGGAAGGCTTCTGTGCTGACTAGGGTTCTAGTCTCCTGGTGGGAAAGTGTTCTAAAGTTTTATACTTCACTCTCGTGTTTTGGAGAGTTGTGCCTTACGCATAGACACAGTGTTCTCCCATATTATCAGGGACTTGATGAAAAAACAAAAAAATGACCCCTTACTTGCTCTACTGCTCTTGGGAAGTGGTGGTCTTTGGAGTATATAAATACTCCGAAATTACCATCTCTTTTAGGGGTCTGAGCAGGTGGTGGAGTGGGTTAAGGCGTACCTGTTATGCCAGTTGCTGGAAGGCTTCTGTGCTGACTAGGGTTCGAGTCTCCTGGTGGGAATGTGTTCTAAAGTTGTATACTTCACTCTCGTGTTTAGGAGAGTTGTGCCTTAAGCATAGACACAGTGTTCTCCCATATTAACAGGGACGTGATGAAAAAAAGTAAAAATGACCCCTCACTTGCTCTAGTGCTCTTGGGAGGTGGTGGTCTTTGGAGTATATAAATACTCCGAAATTACCATCTCTTTTAGGGGTCGGAGCAGGTGGTGGAGTGGGTTAAGGCGTACCTGTTATGCCAGTTGCTGGAAGGCTTCTGTGCTGGCTAGGGTTCGAGTCTCCTGGTGGGAAAGTGTTCTAAAGTTGTATACTTCACTCTCGTGTTTCGGAGAGTTGTGCCTTAAGCATAGACACAGTGTTCTCCCATATTAACAGGGACTTGATGAAAAAACGTAAAAATGACCCCTCACTTGCTCTAGTGCTCTTGGGAGGTGGTGGTCTTTGGAGTATATAAATACTCCGAAATTACCATCTCTTTTAGGGGTCTGAGCAGGTGGTGGAGTGGGTTAAGGCATACCTGTTATGCCAGTTGCTGGAAGGCTTCTGTGCTGGCTAGGGTTCGAGTCTCCTGGTGGGAAAGACTTCTAAAGTTGTATACTTCACTCTCGTGTTTAGGAGAGTTGTGCCTTAAGCATAGACACAGTGTTCTCCCATATTAACAGGGACTTGATGAAAAAACGTAAAAATGACCCCTCACTTGCTCTAGTGCTCTTGGGAGGTGGTGGTCTTTGGAGTATATAAATACTCCGAAATTACCATCTCTTTTAGGGGTCTGAGCAGGTGGTGGAGTGGGTTAAGGCGTACCTGTTATGCCAGTTGCTGAAAGGCTTCTGTGCTGGCTAGGTTTCGAGTCTCCTGGTGGGAAAGTGTTCTAAAGTTGTATACTTCACTCTTGTGTTTTGGAGAGTTGTGCCTTACGCATAGACACAGTGTTCTCCCATATTAACAGGGACTTGATGAAAAAACGTAAAAATGACCCCTCACTTGCTCTAGTGCTCTTGGGAGGTGGTGGTCTTTGGAGTATATAAATACTCCGAAATTACCATCTCTTTTAGGGGTCTGAGCAGTTGGTGGAGTGGGTTAAGGTATACCTGGTATGCCAGTTGCTGAAAGGCTTCTGTGCTGGCTAGGGTTCGAGTCTCCTGGTGGGAAAGTGTTCTAAAGTTGTATACTTCACTCTCGTGTTTAGGAGAGTTGTGCCTTAAGCATAGACACAGTGTTCTCCCATATTAACAGGGACTTGATGAAAAAACGTAAAAATGACCCCTCACTTGCACTAGTGCTTTTGGGAGGTGGTGGTCTTTGGAGTATATAAATACTCTGAAATTACCATCTCTTTTAGGGGTCTGAGCAGGTGGTGGAGTGGGTTAAGGCGTACCTGTTATGCCAGTTGCTGGAAGGCTTCTGTGCTGGCTAGGGTTCGAGTCTCCTGGTGGGAAAGTGTTCTAAAATTGTATACTTCACTCTCGTGTTTAGGAGAGTTGTGCCTTAAGCATAGACACAGTGTTCTCCCATATTAACAGGGACTTGATGAAAAAACGTAAAAATGACCCCTCACTTGCTCTAGTGCTCTTGGGAGGTGGTGGTCTTTGGAGTATATAAATACTCCGAAATTACCATCTCTTTTAGGGGTCTGAGCAGGTGGTGGAGTGGGTTAAGGCATACCTGTTATGCCAGTTGCTGGAAGGCTTCTGTGCTGGCTAGGGTTCGAGTCTCCTGGTGGGAAAGACTTCTAAAGTTGTATACTTCACTCTCGTGTTTAGGAGAGTTGTGCCTTAAGCATAGACACAGTGTTCTCCCATATTAACAGGGACTTGATGATAAAACGTAAAAATGACCCCTCACTTGCTCTACTGCTCTTGAGAGGTGGTGGTCTTTGGAGCATATAAATACTCCGAAATTACCATCTCTTTTAGGGGTCTGAGCAGGTGGTGGAGTGGGTTAAGGCGTACCTGTTATGCCAGTTGCTGGAAGGCTTCTGTGCTGGCTAGGGTTCGAGTCTCCTGGTGGGAAAGTGTTCTAAAGTTGTATACTTATCTCTCGTGTTTAGGAGAGTTGTGCCTTAAGCATAGACACAGTGTTCTCCCATATTAACAGGGACTTGATGAAAAAACGTAAAAATGACCCCTCACTTGCTCTATTGCTCTTGGGAGGTGGTGGTCTTTGGAGTATATAAATACTCCGAAATTACCATCTCTTTTAGGGGTCTGAGCAGGTGGTGGAGTGGGTTAAGGCGTACCTGTTATGCCAGTTGCTGAAAGGCTTCTGTGCTGGCTAGGGTTCGAGTCTCCTGGTGGGAAAGTGTTCTAAAGTTGTATACTTCACTCTCGTGTTTTGGAGATTTGTGCCTTACGCATAGACACAGTGTTCTCCCATATTAACAGGGACTTGATGAAAAAACGTAAAAATGACCCCACACTTGCTCTAGTGCTCTTGGGAGGTGGTGGTCTTTGGAGTATATAAATACTCCGAAATTACCATCTCTTTTAGGGGTCTGAGCAGGTGGTGGAGTGGGTTAAGGTATACCTGGTATGCCAGTTGCTGAAAGGCTTCTGTGCTGGCTAGGGTTCGAGTCTCCTGGTGGGAAAGTGTTCTAAAGTTGTATACTTCACTCTCGTGTTTAGGAGAGTTGTGCCTTAAGCATAGACACAGTGTTCTCCCATATTAACAGGGACTTGATGAAAAAACGTAAAAATGACCCCTCACTTGCTCTAGTGCTCTTGGGAGGTGGTGGTCTTTGGAGTATATAAATACTCCGAAATTACCATCTCTTTTAGGGGCCTGAGCAGGTGGTGGAGTGGGTTAAGGCGTACCTGTTATGCCAGTTGCTGGAAGGCTTCTGTGCTGGCTAGGGTTCGAGTCTCCTGGTGGGAAAGTGTTCTAAAGTTGTATACTTCACTCTCGTGTTTAGGAGAGTTGTGCCTTAAGCATAGACACAGTGTTCTCCCATATTAACAGGGACTTGATGAAAAAACGTAAAAATGACCCCTCACTTGCTCTAGTGCTCTTGGGAGGTGGTGGTCTTTGGAGTATATAAATACTCCGAAATTACCATCTCTTTTAGGGGGTCTGAGCAGGTGGTGGAGTGGGTTAAGGCATACCTGTTATGCCAGTTGCTGGAAGGCTTCTGTGCTGGCTAGGGTTCGAGTCTCCTGGTGGGAAAGACTTCTAAAGTTGTATACTTCACTCTCGTGTTTAGGAGAGTTGTGCCTTAAGCATAGACACAGTGTTCTCCCATATTAACAGGGACTTGATGAAAAAACGAAAAAATGACCCCTCACTTGCTCTACTGCTCTTGGGAGGTGGTGGTCTTTGGAGTATATAAATACTCCGAAATTACCATCTCTTTTAGGGGTCTGAGCAGGTGGTGGAGTGGGTTAAGGCGTACCTGTTATGCCAGTTGCTGGAAGGCTTCTGTGCTGACTAGGGTTCGAGTCTCCTGGTGGGAAAGTGTTCTAAAGTTGTATACTTCACTCTCGTGTTTAGGAGAGTTGTGCCTTAAGCATAGACACAGTGTTCTCCCATATTAACAGGGACGTGATGAAAAAAAGTAAAAATGACCCCTCACTTGCTCTAGTGCTCTTGGGAGGTGGTAGTCTTTGGAGTATATAAATACTCCGAAATTACCATCTCTTTTAGGGGTCGGAGCAGGTGGTGGAGTGGGTTAAGGCGTACCTGTTATGCCAGTTGCTGGAAGGCTTCTGTGCTGGCTAGGGTTCGAGTCTCCTGGTGGGAAAGTGTTCTAAAGTTGTATACTTCACTCTCGTGTTTAGGAGAGTTGTGCCTTAAGCATAGACACAGTGTTCTCCCATATTAACAGGGACTTGATGAAAAAACGTAAAAATGACCCCTCACTTGCTCTAGTGCTCTTGGGAGGTGGTGGTCTTTGGAGTATATAAATACTCCGAAATTACCATCTCTTTTAGGGGTCTGAGCAGGTGGTGGAGTGGGTTAAGGCATACCTGTTATGCCAGTTGCTGGAAGGCTTCTGTGCTGGCTAGGGTTCGAGTCTCCTGGTGGGAAAGACTTCTAAAGTTGTATACTTCACTCTCGTGTTTAGGAGAGTTGTGCCTTAAGCATAGACACAGTGTTCTCCCATATTAACAGGGACTTGATGAAAAAACGTAAAAATGACCCCTCACTTGCTCTAGTGCTCTTGGGAGGTGGTGGTCTTTGGAGTATATAAATACTCCGAAATTACCATCTCTTTTAGGGGTCTGAGCAGGTGGTGGAGTGGGTTAAGGCGTACCTGTTATGCCAGTTGCTGGAAGGCTTCTGTGCTGACTAGGGTTCGAGTCTCCTGGTGGGAAAGTGTTCTAAAGTTGTATACTTCACTCTCGTGTTTAGGAGAGTTGTGCCTTAAGCATAGACACAGTGTTCTCCCATATTAACAGGGACGTGATGAAAAAAAGTAAAAATGACCCCTCACTTGCTCTAGTGCTCTTGGGAGGTGGTAGTCTTTGGAGTATATAAATACTCCGAAATTACCATCTCTTTTAGGGGTCGGAGCAGGTGGTGGAGTGGGTTAAGGCGTACCTGTTATGCCAGTTGCTGGAAGGCTTCTGTGCTGGCTAGGGTTCGAGTCTCCTGGTGGGAAAGTGTTCTAAAGTTGTATACTTCACTCTCGTGTTTAGGAGAGTTGTGCCTTAAGCATAGACACAGTGTTCTCCCATATTAACAGGGACTTGATGAAAAAACGTAAAAATGACCCCTCACTTGCTCTAGTGCTCTTGGGAGGTGGTGGTCTTTGGAGTATATAAATACTCCGAAATTACCATCTCTTTTAGGGGTCTGAGCAGGTGGTGGAGTGGGTTAAGGCATACCTGTTATGCCAGTTGCTGGAAGGCTTCTGTGCTGGCTAGGGTTCGAGTCTCCTGGTGGGAAAGACTTCTAAAGTTGTATACTTCACTCTCGTGTTTAGGAGAGTTGTGCCTTAAGCATAGACACAGTGTTCTCCCATATTAACAGGGACTTGATGAAAAAACGTAAAAATGACCCCTCACTTGCTCTAGTGCTCTTGGGAGGTGGTGGTCTTTGGAGTATATAAATACTCCGAAATTACCATCTCTTTTAGGGGTCTGAGAAGGTGGTGGAGTGGGTTAAGGCGTACCTGTTATGCCATTTGCTGGAAGGCTTCTGTGCTGACTAGGGTTCGAGTCTCCTGGTGGGAAAGTGTTCTAAAGTTGTATACTTCACTCTCGTGTTTTGGAGAGTTGTGCCTTACGCATAGACACAGTGTTCTCCCATATTAACAGGGACTTGATGAAAAAACGAAAAAATGACCCCTCACTTGCTCTACTGCTCTTGGGAGGTGGTGGTCTTTGGAGTATATAAATACTCCGAAATTACCATCTCTTTTAGGGGTCTGAGCAGGTGGTGGAGTGGGTTAAGGCGTACCTGTTATGCCAGTTGCTGGAAGGCTTCTGTGCTGACTAGGGTTCGAGTCTCCTGGTGGGAAAGTGTTCTAAAGTTGTATACTTCACTCTCGTGTTTAGGAGAGTTGTGCCTTAAGCATAGACACAGTGTTCTCCCATATTAACAGGGACGTGATGAAAAAAAGTAAAAATGACCCCTCACTTGCTCTAGTGCTCTTGGGAGGTGGTGGTCTTTGGAGTATATAAATACTCCGAAATTACCATCTCTTTTAGGGGTCGGAGCAGGTGGTGGAGTGGGTTAAGGCGTACCTGTTATGCCAGTTGCTGGAAGGCTTCTGTGCTGGCTAGGGTTCGAGTCTCCTGGTGGGAAAGTGTTCTAAAGTTGTATACTTCACTCTCGTGTTTAGGAGAGTTGTGCCTTAAGCATAGACACAGTGTTCTCCCATATTAACAGGGACTTGATGAAAAAACGTAAAAATGACCCCTCACTTGCTCTAGTGCTCTTGGGAGGTGGTGGTCTTTGGAGTATATAAATACTCCGAAATTACCATCTCTTTTAGGGGTCTGAGCAGGTGGTGGAGTGGGTTAAGGCATACCTGTTATGCCAGTTGCTGGAAGGCTTCTGTGCTGGCTAGGGTTCGAGTCTCCTGGTGGGAAAGACTTCTAAAGTTGTATACTTCACTCTCGTGTTTAGGAGAGTTGTGCCTTAAGCATAGACACAGTGTTCTCCCATATTAAGAGGGACTTGATGAAAAAACGTAAAAATGACCCCTCACTTGCTCTAGTGCTCTTGGGAGGTGGTGGTCTTTGGAGTATATAAATACTCCGAAATTACCATCTCTTTTAGGGGTCTGAGAAGGTGGTGGAGTGGGTTAAGGCGTACCTGTTATGCCAGTTGCTGAAAGGCTTCTGTGCTGGCTAGGTTTCGAGTCTCCTGGTGGGAAAGTGTTCTAAAGTTGTATACTTCACTCTCGTGTTTTGGAGAGTTGTGCCTTATGCATAGACACAGTGTTCTCCCATATTAACAGGGACTTGATGAAAAAACGTAAAAATGACCCCTCACTTGCTCTAGTGCTCTTGGGAGGTGGTGGTCTTTGGAGTATATAAATACTCCGAAATTACCATCTCTTTTAGGGGTCTGAGCAGGTGGTGGAGTGGGTTAAGGTATACCTGGTATGCCAGTTGCTGAAAGGCTTCTGTGCTGGCTAGGGTTCGAGTCTCCTGGTGGGAAAGTGTTCTAAAGTTGTATACTTCACTCTCGTGTTTAGGAGAGTTGTGCCTTAAGCATAGACACAGTGTTCTCCCATATTAACAGGGACTTGATGAAAAAACGTAAAAATGACCCCTCACTTGCACTAGTGCTCTTGGGAGGTGGTGGTCTTTGGAGTATATAAATACTCCGAAATTACCATCTCTTTTAGGGGTCTGAGCAGGTGGTGGAGTGGGTTAAGGTATACCTGGTATGCCAGTTGCTGAAAGGCTTCTGTGCTGGCTAGGGTTCGAGTCTCCTGGTGGGAAAGTGTTCTAAAGTTGTATACTTCACTCTCGTGTTTAGGAGAGTTGTGCCCTAAGCATAGACACAGTGTTCTCCCATATTAACAGGGACTTGATGAAAAAACGTAAAAATGACCCCTCACTTGCTCTAGTGCTCTTGGGAGGTGGTGGTCTTTGGAGTATATAAATACTCCGAAATTACCATCTCTTTTAGGGGTCTGAGCAGGTGGTGGAGTGGGTTAAGGCGTACCTGTTATGCCAGTTGCTGGAAGGCTTCTGTGCTGGCTAGGGTTCGAGTCTCCTGGTGGGAAAGTGTTCTAAAGTTGTATACTTCACTCTCGTGTTTAGGAGAGTTGTGCCTTAAGCATAGACACAGTGTTCTCTTATATTAACAGGGACTTGATGAAAAAACGTAAAAATGACCCCTCACTTGCACTAGTGCTCTTGGGAGGTGGTGGTCTTTGGAGTATATAAATACTCCGAAATTACCATCTCTTTTAGGGGTCTGAGCAGGTAGTGGAGTGGGTTAAGGCGTACCTGTTATACCAGTTGCTGGAAGGCTTCTGTGCTGGCTAGGGTTCGAGTCTCCTGGTGGGAAAGTGTTCTAAAATTGTATACTTCACTCTCGTGTTTAGGAGAGTTGTGCCTTAAGCATAGACACAGTGTTCTCCCATATTAACAGGGACTTGATGAAAAAACGTAAAAATGACCCCTCACTTGCACTAGTGCTCTTGGGAGGTGGTGGTCTTTGGAGTATATAAATACTCCGAAATTACCATCTCTTTTAGGGGTCTGAGCAGGTGGTGGAGTGGGTTAAGGCGTACCTGTTATGCCAGTTGCTGGAAGGCTTCTGTGCTGGCTAGGGTTCGAGTCTCCTGGTGGGAAAGTGTTCTAAAATTGTATACTTCACTCTCGTGTTTAGGAGAGTTGTGCCTTAAGCATAGACACAGTGTTCTCCCATATTAACAGGGACTTGATGAAAAAACGTAAAAATGACCCCTCACTTGCTCTAGTGCTCTTGGGAGGTGGTGGTCTTTGGAGTATAAAAATACTCCGAAATTACCATCTCTTTTAGGGGTCTGAGCAGGTGGTGGAGTGGGTTAAGGCATACCTGTTATGCCAGTTGCTGGAAGGCTTCTGTGCTGGCTAGGGTTCGAGTCTCCTGGTGGGAAAGACTTCTAAAGTTGTATGCTTCACTCTCGTGTTTAGGAGAGTTGTGCCGTAAGCATAGACACAGTGTTCTCCCATATTAACAGGGACTTGATGAAAAAACGAAAAAATGACCCCTCACTTGCTCTACTGCCCTTGGGAGGTGGTGGTCTTTGGATTATATAAATACTCCGAAATTACCATCTCTTTTAGGGGTCTGAGCAGGTGGTGGAGTGGGATAAGGCGTACCTGTTATGCCAGTTGCTGGAAGGTTTCTGTGCTGACTAGGGTTCGAGTCTCCTGGTGGGAAAGTGTTCTAAAGTTGTATACTTCACTCTCGTGTTTAGGAGAGTTGTGCCTTAAGCATAGACACAATGTTCTCCCATATTAACAGGGACGTGATGAAAAAAAGTAAAAATGACCCCTCACTTGCTCTAGTGCTCTTGGGAGGTGGTGGTCTTTGGAGTATATAAATACTCCGAAATTACCATCTCTTTTAGGGGTCTGAGCAGGTGGTGGAGTGGGTTAAGGCGTACCTGTTATGCCAGTTGCTGGAAGGCTTCTGTGCTGGCTAGGGTTCGAGTCTCCTGGTGGGAAAGTGTTCTAAAGTTGTATACTTCACTCTCGTGTTTAGGAGAGTTGTGCCTTAAGCATAGACACAGTGTTCTCCCATATTAACAGGGACTTGATGAAAAAACGTAAAAATGACCCCTCACTTGCTCTAGTGCTCTTGGGAGGTGGTGGTCTTTGGAGTATATAAATACTCCGAAATTACCATCTCTTTTAGGGGTCTGAGCAGGTGGTGGAGTGGGTTAAGGCATACCTGTTATGCCAGTTGCTGGAAGGCTTCTGTGCTGGCTAGGGTTCGAGTCTCCTGGTGGGAAAGTGTTCTAAAGTTGTATACTTCACTCTCGTGTTTAGGAGAGTTGTGCCTTAAGCATAGACACAGTGTTCTCCCATATTAACAGGGACTTGATGAAAAAACGTAAAAATGACCCCTCACTTGCTCTATTGCTCTTGGGAGGTGGTGGTCTTTGGAGTATATAAATACTCCGAAATTACCATCTCTTTTAGGGGTCTGAGCAGGTGGTGGAGTGGGTTAAGGCGTACCTGTTATGCCAGTTGCTGAAAGGCTTCTGTGCTGGCTAGGGTTCGAGTCTCCTGGTGGGAAAGTGTTCTAAAGTTGTATACTTCACTCTCGTGTTTTGGAGAGTTGTGCCTTAAGCATAGACACAGTGTTCTCCCATATTAACAGGGACTTGATGAAAAAACGTAAAAATGACCCCTCACTTGCTCTAGTGCTCTTGGGAGGTGGTGGTCTTTGGAGTATATAAATACTCTGAAATTACCATCTCTTTTAGGGGTCTGAGCAGGTGGTGGAGTGGGTTAAGGTATACCTGGTATGCCAGTTGCTGAAAGGCTTCTGTGCTGGCTAGGGTTCGAGTCTCCTGGTGGGAAAGTGTTCTAAAGTTGTATACTTCACTCTCGTGTTTAGGAGAGTTGTGCCTTAAGCATAGACACAGTGTTCTCCCATATTAACAGGGACTTGATGAAAAAACGTAAAAATGACCCCTCACTTGCTCTAGTGCTCTTGGGAGGTGGTGGTCTTTGGAGTATATAAATACTCCGAAATTACCATCTCTTTTAGGGGTCTGAGCAGGTGGTGGAGTTGGTTAAGGCATACCTGTTATGCCAGTTGCTGGAAGGCTTCTGTGCTGGCTATGGTTCGAGTCTCCTGGTGGGAAAGACTTCTAAAGTTGTATACTTCACTCTCGTGTTTAGGAGAGTTGTGCCTTAAGCATAGACACAGTGTTCTCCCATATTAACAGGGACTTGATGAAAAAACGTAAAAATGACCCCTCACTTGCTCTAGTGCTCTTGGGAGGTGGTGGTCTTTGGAGTATATAAATACTCCGAAATTACCATCTCTTTTAGGGGTCTGAGCAGGTGGTGGAGTGGGTTAAGGCGTACCTGTTATGCCAGTTGCTGAAAGGCTTCTGTGCTGGCTAGGTTTCGAGTCTCCTGGTGGGAAAGCATTCTAAAGTTGTATACTTCACTCTCGTGTTTTGGAGAGTTGTGCCTTACGCATAGACACAGTGTTCTTCCATATTAACAGGGACTTGATGAAAAAACGTAAAAATGACCCCTCACTTGCTCTAGTGCTCTTGGGAGGTGGTGGTCTTTGGAGTATATAAATACTCCGAAATTACCATCTCTTTTAGGGGTCTGAGCAGGTGGTGGAGTGGGTTAAGGCATACCTGTTATGCCAGTTGCTGGAAGGCTTCTGTGCTGGCTAGGGTTCGAGTCTCCTGGTGGGAAAGACTTCTAAAGTTGTATACTTCACTCTCGTGTTTAGGAGAGTTGTGCCTTAAGCATAGACACAGTGTTCTCCCATATTAACAGGGACTTGATGAAAAAACGAAAAAATGACCCCTCACTTGCTCTACTGCTCTTGGGAGGTGGTGGTCTTTGGAGTATATAAATACTCCGAAATTACCATCTCTTTTAGGGGTCTGAGCAGGTGGTGGAGTGGGTTAAGGCGTACCTGTTATGCCAGTTGCTGGAAGGCTTCTGTGCTGACTAGGGTTCGAGTCTCCTGGTGGGAAAGTGTTCTAAAGTTGTATACTTCACTCTCGTGTTTAGGAGAGTTGTGCCTTAAGCATAGACACAGTGTTCTCCCATATTAACAGGGACGTGATGAAAAAAAGTAAAAATGACCCCTCACTTGCTCTAGTGCTCTTGGGAGGTGGTGGTCTTTGGAGTATATAAATACTCCGAAATTACCATCTCTTTTAGGGGTCTGAGCAGGTGGTGGAGTGGGTTAAGGCGTACCTGTTATGCCAGTTGCTGGAAGGCTTCTGTGCTGGCTAGGGTTCGAGTCTCCTGGTGGGAAAGTGTTCTAAAGTTGTATACTTCACTCTCGTGTTTAGGAGAGTTGTGCCTTAAGCATAGACACAGTGTTCTCCCATATTAACAGGGACTTGATGAAAAAACGTAAAAATGACCCCTCACTTGCTCTAGTGCTCTTGGGAGGTGGTGGTCTTTGGAGTATATAAATACTCCGAAATTACCATCTCTTTTAGGGGTCTGAGCAGGTGGTGGAGTGGGTTAAGGCATACCTGTTATGCCAGTTGCTGGAAGGCTTCTGTGCTGGCTATGGTTCGAGTCTCCTGGTGGGAATGACTTCTAAAGTTGTATACTTCACTCTCGTGTTTAGGAGAGTTGTGCCTTAAGCATAGACACAGTGTTCTCCCATATTAACAGGGACTTGATGAAAAAACGTAAAAATGACCCCTCACTTGCTCTAGTGCTCTTGGGAGGTGGTGGTCTTTGGAGTATATAAATACTCCGAAATTACCATCTCTTTTAGGGGTCTGAGCAGGTGGTGGAGTGGGTTAAGGCGTACCTGTTATGCCAGTTGCTGAAAGGCTTCTGTGCTGGCTAGGTTTCGAGTCTCCTGGTGGGAAAGCGTTCTAAAGTTGTATACTTCACTCTCGTGTTTTGGAGAGTTGTGCCTTACGCATAGACACAGTGTTCTTCCATATTAACAGGGACTTGATGAAAAAACGTAAAAATGACCCCTCACTTGCTCTAGTGCTCTTGGGAGGTGGTGGTCTTTGGAGTATATAAATACTCCGAAATTACCATCTCTTTTAGGGGTCTGAGCAGGTGGTGAAGTGGGTTAAGGCGTACCTGTTATGCCAGTTGCTGGAAGGCTTCTGTGCTGACTAGGGTTCGAGTCTCCTGGTGGGAAAGTGTTCTAAAGTTGTATACTTCACTCTCGTGTTTAGGAGAGTTGTGCCTTAAGCATAGACACAGTGTTCTCCCATATTAACAGGGACGTGATGAAAAAAAGTAAAAATGACCCCTCACTTGCTCTAGTGCTCTTGGGAGGTGGTGGTCTTTGGAGTATATAAATACTCCGAAATTACCATCTCTTTTAGGGGTCTGAGCAGGTGGTGGAGTGGGTTAAGGCGTACCTGTTATGCCAGTTGCTGGAAGGCTTCTGTGCTGGCTAGGGTTCGAGTCTCCTGGTGGGAAAGTGTTCTAAAGTTGTATACTTCACTCTCGTGTTTAGGAGAGTTGTGCCTTAAGCATAGACACAGTGTTCTCCCATATTAACAGGGACTTGATGAAAAAACGTAAAAATGACCCCTCACTTGCTCTAGTGCTCTTGGGAGGTGGTGGTCTTTGGAGTATATAAATACTCTGAAATTACCATCTCTTTTAGGGGTCTGAGCAGGTGGTGGAGTGGGTTAAGGTATACCTGGTATGCCAGTTGCTGAAAGGCTTCTGTGCTGGCTAGGGTTCGAGTCTCCTGGTTGGAAAGTGTTCTAAAGTTGTATACTTCACTCTCGTGTTTAGGAGAGTTGTGCCTTAAGCATAGACACAGTGTTCTCCCATATTAACAGGGACTTGATGAAAAAACGTAAAAATGACCCCTCACTTGCTCTAGTGCTCTTGGGAGGTGGTGGTCTTTGGAGTATATAAATACTCCGAAATTACCATCTCTTTTAGGGGTCTGAGCAGGTGGTGGAGTGGGTTAAGGCGTACCTGTTATGCCAGTTGCTGGAAGGCTTCTGTGCTGGCTAGGGTTCGAGTCTCCTGGTGGGAAAGTGTTCTAAAGTTGTATACTTCACTCTCGTGTTTAGGAGAGTTGTGCCTTAAGCATAGACACAGTGTTCTCCCATATTAACAGGGACTTGATGAAAAAACGTAAAAATGACCCCTCACTTGCTCTAGTGCTCTTGGGAGGTGGTGGTCTTTGGAGTATATAAATACTCCGAAATTACCATCTCTTTTAGGGGTCTGAGCAGGTGGTGGAGTGGGTTAAGGCATACCTGTTATGCCAGTTGCTGGAAGGCTTCTGTGCTGGCTATGGTTCGAGTCTCCTGGTGGGAAAGACTTCTAAAGTTGTATACTTCACTCTCGTGTTTAGGAGAGTTGTGCCTTAAGCATAGACACAGTGTTCTCCCATATTAACAGGGACTTGATGAAAAAACGTAAAAATGACCCCTCACTTGCTCTAGTGCTCTTGGGAGGTGGTGGTCTTTGGAGTATATAAATACTCCGAAATTACCATCTCTTTTAGGGGTCTGAGCAGGTGGTGGAGTGGGTTAAGGCGTACCTGTTATGCCAGTTGCTGAAAGGCTTCTGTGCTGGCTAGGTTTCGAGTCTCCTGGTGGGAAAGCGTTCTAAAGTTGTATACTTCACTCTCGTGTTTTGGAGAGTTGTGCCTTACGCATAGACACATTGTTCTCCCATATTAACAGGGACTTGATGAAAAAAAGTAAAAATGACCCCTCACTTGCTCTAGTGCTCTTGGGAGGTGGTGGTCTTTGGAGTATATAAATACTCCGAAATTACCATCTCTTTTAGGGGTCTGAGCAGGTGGTGGAGTGGGTTAAGGTATACCTGGTATGCCAGTTGCTGAAAGGCTTCTGTGCTGGCTAGGGTTCGAGTCTCCTGGTGGGAAAGTGTTCTAAAGTTGTATACTTCACTCTCGTGTTTAGGAGAGTTGTGCCTTAAGCATAGACACAGTGTTCTCCCATATTAACAGGGACTTGATGAAAAAACGTAAAAATGACCCCTCACTTGCACTAGTGCTCTTGGGAGGTGGTGGTCTTTGGAGTATATAAATACTCCGAAATTACCATCTCTTTTAGGGGTCTGAGCAGGTGGTGGAGTGGGTTAAGGCGTACCTGTTATGCCAGTTGCTGGAAGGCTTCTGTGCTGGCTAGGGTTCGAGTCTCCTGGTGGGAAAGTGTTCTAAAATTGTATACTTCACTCTCGTGTTTAGGAGAGTTGTGCCTTAAGCATAGACACAGTGTTCTCCCATATTAACAGGGACTTGATGAAAAAACGTAAAAATGACCCCTCACTTGCTCTAGTGCTCTTGGGAGGTGGTGGTCTTTGGAGTATATAAATACTCCGAAATTACCATCTCTTTTAGGGGTCTGAGCAGGTGGTGGAGTGGGTTAAGGCATACCTGTTATGCCAGTTGCTGGAAGGCTTCTGTGCTGGCTAGGGTTCGAGTCTCCTGGTGGGAAAGACTTCTAAAGTTGTATGCTTCACTCTCGTGTTTAGGAGAGTTGTGCCGTAAGCATAGACACAGTGTTCTCCCATATTAACAGGGACTTGATGAAAAAACGAAAAAATGACCCCTCACTTGCTCTACGGCTCTTGGGAGGTGGTGGTCTTTGGATTATATAAATACTCCGAAATTACCATCTCTTTTAGGGGTCTGAGCACGTGGTGGAGTGGGTTAAGGCGTACCTGTTATGCCAGTTGCTGGAAGGTTTCTGTGCTGACTAGGGTTCGAGTCTCCTGGTGGGAAAGTGTTCTAAAGTTGTATACTTCACTCTCGTGTTTAGGAGAGTTGTGCCTTAAGCATAGACACAGTGTTCTCCCATATTAACAGGGACGTGATGAAAAAAAGTAAAAATGACCCCTCACTTGCTCTAGTGCTCTTGGGAGGTGGTGGTCTTTGGAGTATATAAATACTCCGAAATTACCATCTCTTTTAGGGGTCTGAGCAGGTGGTGGAGTGGGTTAAGGCGTACCTGTTATGCCAGTTGCTGGAAGGCTTCTGTGCTGGCTAGGGTTCGAGTCTCCTGGTGGGAAAGACTTCTAAAGTTGTATACTTCACTCTCGTGTTTAGGAGAGTTGTGCCTTAAGCATAGACACAGTGTTCTCCCATATTAACAGGGACTTGATGAAAAAACGTAAAAATGACCCCTCACTTGCTCTAGTGCTCTTGGGAGGTGGTGGTCTTTGGAGTATATAAATACTCCGAAATTACCATCTCTTTTAGGGGTCTGAGCAGGTGGTGGAGTGGGTTAAGGCGTACCTGTTATGCCAGTTGCTGGAAGGATTCTGTGCTGGCTAGGTTTCGAGTCTCCTGGTGGGAAAGTGTTCTAAAGTTGTATACTTCACTCTCGTGTTTTGGAGAGTTGTGCCTTATGCATAGACACAGTGTTCTCCCATATTAACAGGGACTTGATGAAAAAACGTAAAAATGACCCCTCACTTGCTCTAGTGCTCTTGGGAGGTGGTGGTCTTTGGAGTATATAAATACTCCGAAATTACCATCTCTTTTAGGGGTCTGAGCAGGTGGTGGAGTGGGTTAAGGTATACCTGGTATGCCAGTTGCTGAAAGGCTTCTGTGCTGGCTAGGGTTCGAGTCTCCTGGTGGGAAAGTGTTCTAAAGTTGTATACTTCACTCTCGTGTTTAGGAGAGTTGTGCCTTAAGCATAGACACAGTGTTCTCCCATATTAACAGGGACTTGATGAAAAAACGTAAAAATGACCCCTCACTTGCACTAGTGCTCTTGGGAGGTGGTGGTCTTTGGAGTATATAAATACTCCGAAATTACCATCTCTTTTAGGGGTCTGAGCAGGTGGTGGAGTGGGTTAAGGCGTACCTGTTATGCCAGTTGCTG